>NC_090649.1:185314588-185614588 GCF_040937935.1 Hyperolius riggenbachi
CTGTGGTCTGTGTGCCGCACCTACTGATTAAATATACACCACCAGGCAGTAAAACAGGCTGGTCTAGTAGTTGAACTCAGTTCTAATACACTCAGATAATACAACGGACATCCCTTTAAAGAAAATGTGTCGTCTACAGATATTTTTTCATACTGAAATGACAATAAATGTGATTTGTGACGGTGGGAACTGACGTAATCTGAATCAACCCCCCTCCCCTAAAAAAATCAGAAGTTTATGGATTTTGCATTGTGAATTTGCTTAATAGTCATAATCTATTGCAAATATATTAAGATTATTCATGATTAGTGTGAAAACAGGTTCACAATAGTTTACAATTTCACTTTTCCGAGTTCAATTCAAACTGGAATATGTATTGAGTTTTGCACTGAGGTCAATGGCAGAAGTTGGAATTCTCCCCCTCCTATTTATTTTGCAATTTATGTACTACAATAAATTACATTTACCATATTTAACCATATCACACAATTCCTTAATTTCAAAATTGCTAAATTCTAATGAGAAAATTGGAGTTACACAAAATCACTGCGCTCATCCTTAGTTATGATACATGTTCAAACACAGCACCACTCATAAATAGCTAATCTTTTATTTGAAATCCTAGAGATTTCCAGACAGGTAAACTTTTATTTAAGCGTGGAATTCCTAAATAGAGAATCTGCTGGTTGCTTGATTGGGTCCTTCAGTTGCATGACTTTTTCTTGAACCACATAATTATTCTACTCTGACATACTCGGAAAGGGTTTTCAGTAATGCTTCGTGTTTTTGTGATTCATTTATATTTATCTATGTGTAAACTAAACAGTATTATAAACTGTGTTTACGTTATGTTAGCATGTGAATTAATTTTACTATGAGCAACATACTTTGTATCTACTTACGTTTTATATATTGCATAAAGTTATGATCTTACATCTGTAATAAAGATGAAAAGATGCGTGGACAGCTATATTTTGTTTCAATCAAGTGTGGTTTAAACATACTTATTAAGCACCGAAAGCCCATCATAAGGCATCAATCAAGAAATACCACCTAATATTTTGCATGTCTGTTGCAGGTGATTTTACAAAATCTTGACTGGTGAACTAATTTTTCCAGTATCTCTCTCTCTAAACAAATCTCAGTAACTGATGTTTCTACAAGTTCTTCAAATTAGGTGTTTTGTCTTACTTAGCAGAAGTGCATCATCTGTGGGGATTTTATCTACTGTCCAATGCATTCGATTTTGAGTCTTACCAGTCAAAGTGCTTCCCTTAAGCTATGTACCTTCGTACCCAAGATTTTTCAAGCTATTGTTCCCACGACTAGTGATTTTTTTGCACTACGAGTGGCTGTTTTAAGCGAACTACATTTTGCGATGCGCAACAATTATGACTGCCACGGCGGATCAAATATTTGAAATACCTGATGACTCCCGTGCAAAGTACCGCATCCAATTGACCTCTCGTTTGCACACTTCGTGTGCAGTCACATAACGTTGCATGTTCCCGCGGGTGGGAAACGCTGGTTTGTCAGGTTGCTATGCTGAAAATTCCCCAAAACATCTTCCAGTGAGTATGGGCCTTTATCCTATCAATGCATTTTTGGAAACATTCTCTTTGTAGCATTTGCAGGAAATAAGCAATGACCTTTTAAGAGAAGTATGTTATGCATTTTACTCATCACATCACTTTTAATGATTATTACTCAGTACTTTTTCATCAAACACAAATGTTGGCTAAAAAAGCAACAAAAATATGTCAGGAAGGCTGAATGCTAAAGCTTGGAAAATGATAGGAATGTAAGGATCTTAAATGCTGTCATGCAAAAATATTATCGCAACAGGCAGCTTGATACTTCTCTTTGGTGGGTAAGGCCTAGTACCAGCCGTTGTGTTTACTGTACATAATGTAAAGGGAGCCATCCACAATTTTTTTTCCCGTCTAGAGAAATCTGACTGATTATTCCACTTGATCAAAAAATTGAACCGATATACCATACACTTGTGATTGATTTTTCAAAACAATAAAAAAAGATGGAATAAAGCATTCAGTGTTAATATTTTAATACTTGATTTTTCCAACACATCCGATCATTTTTATAGAAAAAAAAAATGAAAAGTCAATCATTTTTTTCTTAATTAGATTTTTATTGGAAAAACAAGAAAATCAATGGATTTTACTGTACCATGTATGGCCACCTTAATGGAGGGTTCTCACTTGAAATGTGCAGCGAATACGCACTTCACTGTGTGTTTGTCTCCATGACAACATTGCAATTTGACAAAGAAAATAAATTTAAAAAAATATTAATCAACACAATGGGAGCAGTGTGAGAAAAGGCTGAACTGCCGTAAGCTTTTTTTCCCGCATGCAGGAATTGCATTAGATGTTAACAAGTCCATTATTTACCTTAGCTATCAGATCTAATGCAAATGTGTATGCAATTTTTAAAAGATGGATTTTAAAAGATTTTAATATGGATACATGGGCATTAAAATCCACTACACAGAGTGGTTAGGACTCTTGTCTCTCAGCAGTAAGGTCCCAAGTTTGTATACATGTTCTTCCTGTGTTTTTTCATGGCTCTCTGTCTCTCCCACATCCCCAAAAATATACTGATTCAATTGGTTTTTCTCAAAATTGGTCTTAGACTATGGTAGGGATATTATACTTTGACTATGGTAGAGATTAGTTTCAAGCTAATCATAACAATAACAATAACAACTATCATTATTATTATAATTAGTTATACAGTTAGAAAACTGTAAAACTGTAAATTGATCTTTGTAATGTTTGATGAAAATTTGGATTTTGCTATGGGAGTTCTAATCCACATTCAGTCATATCCTTCCCTCCCACTTTCTTAACAGATTGTTGGATAATGCCCACCCCCCACGTAACATCACTCTACCTTTGAGAAGGCATTGTGGGATCTTGGCCAATGTGACCATACAGTAGCCAGCCTTCTGATCCTAAAGTCCATACAGAAAGCAGCCAGAAAACAACATTACAGGACTTTTATATGGAATTCTATTATGTACGTTGTTATTCTCTTAAAATTTGTTTCTATCTTTGCTGTCTTTATTAAAAAGTTTTGTTTGTACTATTTTCCTTCTAAAAATAAAAATGTTTTTATCTAAAAATTACTACTACTACGCATGTGCAGAGCCCTCCCGGCAATGGAAGTGCGATCAGGAGGCACACAGCCTGGGGCCACGTATATGCAGTAGCATGCAGTTGGCTGTGACTCACCAGCTTTCAGAGGGGCGCTGCAGGTGACTTGGAGGATTGCGGAATGACGGTGAGGACACAGGACAACTGCAAGGGGCTGGAAAAGGCCCCAGGTAAGTTAAACTGCTTTCCACTTAAGTTTCCCTTTAATGATGACTATTTAAAATGAAACTTGTTAAACTGCACTTTTCACAATATTGTCCCTGTTGCAGCCATAGCTCATCCCGAGAAAAAGCACTTTCCCTAATCAGGTCTGTGCCAAATATTTGAATGATCATCTATTCTATAGCTTATTTTAATACCTGAGTCATCCAAAGTCATTGACATAGTTATTCTATTCCAGGGAACTTTGGCTGATGCCTAGTCATCATTTTTAAATAGCTGGCTATATTTGGCATAGATTTCCAAATACATTACTGTCCTACAAATGAAGCATGTAAAAATAAATAAATAAATAAATACATGTTAACCACTTCACCACTGAGGGGTTTTACCCCCTGACCACCAGAGCAATTTTCACCTTTCAGCGCTCCTTCCATTCATTCGTCTATAACTTTATCATTACTTATCGCAATGAAATGAACTATATCTTGTTTTTTCCGCCACCAATTAGGCTTTCTTTAGGTGGGACATTATGCCAAGAATTATTTTTTTCTAAATGTGTTTTAATGGGAAAATAGGAAAAATGTGGGGGAAAAAAAATTATTTTTCAGTTTTCGGCCATTATAGTTTTTAAATAATGCATGCTACTGTAATTAAAACCCATGAAATTTATGTGCCCTTTTGTCCCGGTTATAAAACCGTTTAAATTATGTCCCTATCACAATGTTTGGCGCCAATATTTCATTTGGAAATAAAGGTGCATTTTTTTCAGTTTTGCGTCCATCCCTAATTACAAGCCCATAGTTTATAAAGTAACAGTGTTATACCCTCTTGACTTAAATATTTAAAAAGTTCAGTCCCTAAGGTAACTAATTATGTATTTTTTTTAATTGTAAATTTTTGAATTTTTTTTTAATTACAAAAAAAAAAAAAATGGGGAGTGTGGGAGGTAATGAGTTAATTTTGTGTGTAAAAGTCATTTATTTGTATGTGAAAAATGTGTAGGGTGTAGTTTACTATTTGGCCACAAGATGGCCACAGTAACTTTTTGCTTTATTGCGACCTCCAAGCCTCCTTCCGGAAGCTTGGAGGAAGAATAAGGAGGCTGGACACGTGAGTTTCTTCTCACAATGATCGCGCTGCCCATAGGAGAGCAGCGGGTCATTGTGGGGCTTAGATCAACGAACGGGAATGGATTTTCCCGTTCATTGATCTCCGGGCGAGCGGGCGGCGGCGGTTTTACTAGCGGCGGGCGGCGTGTTTACGAGCGGGAGCGCGGACAGCGTCGGGAACGCGGAAAGTACGTGTTTCTCCGTCCCTGGTTTTTAAAGGATGGAAAAAGGGGCGGAGAAATACGTACGCGCGGGGGTAAAGTGGTTAAGCATACAACCTTTTAAACACTGATTTAATCTGTGTGTGGCTTCTAGTGACAACCCTTAGCATTACTTCACAGTGTGAAAGAAAGCTATTTTGATGTTTGTTTATTGAACATGCCCATGAGGGGAAATTGGTTTGACTAAAAGCTCAATTTTTTTAACCTAATGTTTATTGCATTTATTAGTAAGTAAAGGAAACCTTAGTTTTTTCCTTATGTTTTGTACAAATATCTCACTTGACCTGATTTATAAAGTCCAGCAATTGCAATCTGTGTTCCTTCTGCTTACTGAATGCAGTCGCAGTGGGGATGAATAGGTGATAAGAGTTTTCTGAGCTGTAGCTACAGTGGTGGCCCCAAACCATTAGTCTCCCAGCATCCGAGCAACAAGGTGGGCAGGGTCAGTTGACCATGTTTTGTACTGAGTAAGGAGATCCACTCTCTTGGCAGCTGCATGTTTTCTGAAGTAAACCCTCTGTCTTACACCTACCTTTTCCAAATGCAATGTCTCTGGAATGACTACATCTACTATGAGAATTGTTTGAGCAATGGAATAGGCCCCTATTTCCTTTCGCTAAGATTTAAAAATTTGAGTGTCTGAATTAGTGCTTTAACCCCCTTGCCGGTTATCCCGAGCTCAGCTCGGGGTAACCTGCGCAGGAGGATTTCTCAGGCCCCGCTGGGCTGATTTCTATCAAATAAAAAGCATCACACGCAGCCGGCACTTTGCCAGCCGTGTGTGCTACCTGATCGCCGCCGCAGCGCAGCGGCGAAAGAGGGTCCCCCCAGCCGCCCGAGCCCAGCGCAGCCGGAACAAACAGTTCCGGCCAGCGCTAAGGGCTGGATCGGTGGCGGCTGATGTCAGGATGTCGGCTGACGTCCATGACGTTACTCCGCTCGTCGCCATGGCGACCAGGAAAGCAAAACAAGGAAGGCCGCTCATTGCGGCCTTCCTTGTTACTTCTGATCACCGGAGGCGATCAGAAGTGCGCATACGGAGTGCCCTCTAGTGGGCTTTCATGCAGCCAACTATCAGTTGGCTGCATGAAATAGTTTTTTTCTAATTTAAAAAAAACCCTCCCGCAGCTGCCCTGGCGATCTTAATAGAATGCCAGGGAGGTTAATAAAGAGTGGCCAAATAGCTACCCATATCCAGGTAAATTGGAAAAATGCGGCTTTCTTCTTATACTAAGAAACCATGAATTTAGCATGCAGCATAGTTTCACTCCCGTACACAATTTTCATGAACAATCATTGAGCTACTGTGGCAAAATGTGCATTTTATCACAGACACCTGCACGTACATATACTTTCCAAAAATGCACATACTGCAATGCTTGTGAGAAAACACATGCATTTTCTGTGCAGGCAAGTGTGAATGCTCCCTACGTGTATGTACATTTCTGACTTCAACTGTGTAACAGACAACATATCAGTACTGTCTAGGTATTTTTCTCAGTGCAAGAAAAATCTAGAAGGAATGTTTCACCCATTAGCAGCACTGCTTTTGACCTCAGTCGGCAGAACTCATATTGCTGTAATATCTTGGAATTATTTGATTTCTCTCTACTAGCAGAAAATATTGAAACTGAAAGCAGAAGTTGTCTGTTATTGCCTCACACTGACCCCTAGCAACAAGTGGCCATAAATACACATTACAATCGTACTAATTAGAAGCAAGGAAATGTAAGAAATAAGAAATAAAAAATTGTGCTAAAATAACCACACAAGTTTTTCCTCTTAAAATCCAAAACAATTTTCACATTGCAGTGCTACTCCTATTCATTCAAGGTTAACTTTATTGTTACTTATCACACTGAAATTATTTATATATTGGGTTTTTGCCACAAATTAGACATTCTTCGGGTGGTACTTTTTGCTATGAATTGTTTTATTTTGTATGCATTGTAAAGGGAATAATAAGAAAAAAAAAGGAAAAACATCATTATTTCTCAGTTTTCAGCCATTATACAGGGTGGGTCATTTATATGGATACACCTTAATAAAATGGGAATGGTTGGTGATATTAACTTCCTATTTGTGGCACATTAGTATATGTGAGGGGGAAAACTATTCAAGATGGGTGGTGACCATGGCGGCCATTTTGAAGTTGGCCATTTTGAATCTAACTTTTGTTTTTTTCAATAGGAAGAGGGTCATGTGACACATCAAACTTATTGGGAATTTCACAAGAAAAACAATGGTGTGCTTGGTTTTAACATAACCTTATTATTTATGAGTTATTTACAAGTTTCTCATCACTTATAAAATGTGTTCAATGTGCTGCCCATTGTGTTGGATTGTCAATGCAACCCTCTTCTCCCACTCTTCACACACTGATAGCAACACCGCAGGAGAAATGCTAGCACAGGCTTCCAGTATCCGTAGTTTCAGGTACTGCAAATCTCGTATCTTCACAGCATAGACAATTGCCTTCAGATGACCCCAAAGATAAAAGTCTAAGGGGGTCAGATCGGGAGACCTTGGGGGCCATTCTACTGGCCCACGATGACCAATCCACTTTCCAGGAAACTGTTCATCTAGGAATGCTCGGACCTGACACCCGTAATGTAGTGGTGCACCATCTTGCTGGAAAAATTTAGAGAACGTGCCAGCTTCAGTGCATAAAGAGGGAAACACATCATCATGTAGCAATTTCGCATATCCAGTAGCCTTGAGGTTTCCATTGATGAAGAATGGCCCCACTATCTTTGTACCCCATATACCACCCCATACCATCATTTTTTTTTGTTCCAACAGTCTTGGAGGGATCTATTCAATGTGGGTTAGTGTCAGACTAATAGCGGTGGTTTTGTTTGTTAACTTCACCATTCACATAAAAGTTTGCCTCATCACTGAACAAATTCTTCTGTGTAAACTGAGGGTCCTGTTCCAATTTTTGTTTTGCCCATTCTGCAAATTCAGTGCGCCGATCTGGGTCATCCTCATTGAGATGCTGCAGTAGCTGGAGTTTGTAAGGGTGCCATTTGTGAGTAGCTAATATCCGCCGAAGGGATGTTCGACTAATGCCACTCTCCAGTGACATGCAGTGAGTGCTACGCTGTGGGCTCTTGCTGAATGAAGCTAGGACAGCCACTGATGTGTCTTCATTAGTGACAGATTTCATGCGTCCACATTTTGGCAAATCCAACACTTAACCAGTTTTACGAAACTTACCGCTGGAAGGTAAGATTGTTACACGCGGTGATCGGTGTTAGGAACAGTTTATTCTCATACCCTATCACAGAAGGAGGGGATTGGGACAGTGAGGCAAACAGAAATGGGGTGGGGATTGCAAATGCGGTGATAAGTAAACAATACACATATCTACGCCCCTGATCTGCAAGTGAAATATACAGGGGTATAGATATGCGTAGCAAGGATCCTGAAGTAGTTAAATTGGCCTATAGAACTTGCAAGCCTCTAAATACTGTAAAATGTCTGTTAAAGGGTTTAAAAACAAAAACAGCAACAACATATACAAAAAAATCCTGTTGTTTTTCTTAAGTGCATTAAATAATTGTACTGGATAGTGTACTGGCTTAGACTACACCTTTGATATAGGAGACCAGGGTTTAAATCCTGGCTGGCGCCAGTACGTATTCAATAAAGAGTTCTTAGGCAAAACTCTCTAATACTCCAGGATGACATTCTGAACGTGTCCTTAGTGGCTGCAGTTCTGAAGTGCTTTAAGATCAACAGGATAAAAATGCTATGCAAATGTTAACATTTCCTTTTTTTTCTTTACTGCAAAAAAGAACTCAGGAATACTGTGACAGCAGGTGTACATAAGAATAGTCATGCAGAGGATGAAATCATTAGCGCTATAAGTTCTGTTATGCAATGTTACCTATGCTTTTAAACTCTACTTTTTGTTCTATTCTGATGGTATTGGCCATTTGCAATACTGTTTTAGTGATTTGATAAATACAGCAGTTTTGTTTAGTCTATGTTGAGGCAGGTTTATATTTTTCCAGATATTACTCGTCAATTTTTTTTATTCCTTGAAAAAGAGGCTTAGTACTCTTAACAAGTTGTTGTTATACTCAAAGCGAAATGTAACCCTGCATTTCAACTTTGCTCTAAAACATTATTTACAGCATATTATATGCAACCAGCATTTTTTTTTTTACTAGACCAGCATTGGAAGGGTTACACACAGAGCTTTAAAGTTCCGTGGAGAGACATGCAGACGCATCTGAAGTTTAGATAGATACATTTAAGTAAACACAATGTAACAAGTGTGGAATGTGACACACACTCTGTGCAGGAGCTGGCGGACACAGAGAGAGAGTGAGTCACATTCCTCACTTGTTACATTGTGTTTACTTAAATGTATCTATCTAAACTTCGGATGCATCTGCATTTCTCTCCACAGAACTTTAAAGCTCTGTGTGTAACTCTTCCAATGCTGGTCTAGTAAAAAAAAATGCTGGTTGCATGTAATATGCTGTAAATAATGTTTTAGAGCAAAATTGAAATGCAGGGTTATATTCCGCTTTAACATGGATTAAACCGATTCAAGAACTGGTGCACTATCTTTCTTTTAGAATAGAATTCATAAGGGATTTGCTGAAAGACCCCTTTTACCCATTTATATGAGCAGTTGAGGCTGGTTTTTTTTTTGTTAAACAAAAGGTGTTTATTCGGTATAAAATTTAAATAAGTGTGCATTATCGTACAAAAAAGAAAATTTACAGAGCATATATGAAAAATAAGAAGTATAAGATATTATCAAATACATACATATAGATACTGGTGAGAATATATCAAAATAATATACAAGAGATCAATAAAGAACATCCAGTTCTCAAAGTTGTTGTATAGACTAGATTCAGATCATATATATGGGCTGTCTAGCCATCTCTTCCACACTTGAGAGAATTTAAGTGGGCAGCCCCTATTTTTGTCAACAAGACATTTATATGGTAACATCCTAGTGACCCTGACCTTCCAGTCTTGTATAGTGGGAGATAGCCAACGAAAGGCGACACATTGCTCTGCCGCAAATAGGGTCTCAATCATAAAAGTTCTGTCAAATTTGGAAATAGTGTCGTCGTCTTCAAATATATGGAGTATGCATTTTTTGGGGTCGACTGAGACTGGTGAGCCCATTCTGTCATGCATAAACCCCACCCCTGTCTCCAAAAGTCAAGAATTGGAGAGCAGTGCCAGAGTCGATGCATGAAAGAGGGAGCAGAGAGGGAGCATTTGGGACAAATATTGGAAGAGGTGGGTGAGTATTTTCTAATTAGGTAGGAGTAATGGAGAATATAGAGGTGAGTTAACTTCTCCCGCAAGCAAGGGGAAACTTTACGGACAGATTGGAGGCAATCCTCCCACACCTCCTCGTCAACATCTATACCAGAGTGTACCCATTTGGATTGTGCCTTATCAATAACTGGAGCGGAGACCTGTTCTAAAAGGATGGAGTATAAATTACCTATTTGGTAACAGACCGGGCCATCTTTAATTGATTCTAGTACTAGGGAAGTGCCGGTTGAGGTGATGCCCTTAGGAAATTGTGTTCTCATGGCATGTTGTAGCTGTAGATACATGTAGAAACTTCCCAGACAGAGAAAAGCGTGATTGCAATTCAGCAAAGGGCACCGATCTAGAGTTAAAGGGATACTGTAGGGGGGTCGGGGGAAAATGAGTTGAACTTACCCGGGGCTTCTATTGGTCCCCCGCAGACATCCTGTGCCGCGCAGCCACTCACTGATGCTCCGGCCCCGCCTCCGGTTCACTTCTGGAATTTCTGACTTTAAAGTCAGAAAACCACTGCGCCTGCGTTGCCATGTCCTCGCTCCCGCTGATGTCACCAGGAGTGTACTGCGCAGACACAGACCATACTGGGCCTGCGCTGTGCGCTCTTGATGACATCAGCGGGAGCGTGGAAACAGCAACGCAGGCGCAGTGGTTTTCAGACTTTAAAGTCTGAAATTCCAGAAGTGAACCGGAGGCGGGGCCGGAGCATTGGTGAGTGGCTGCGCGGGCACAGGCTGTCTGCGGGGGACCATTAGAAGACCCGGGTAAGTTAAACTCATTTTCCCCCGACCCCCCTACAGTATCCCTTTAAGTGTAATTTGCCTTAAATAGGTAATTCCATTATCTGACCATAAGGAGGTATTTTGAAGTTTAGCAAGCTCTGGTTATTTGGGATTGTGCCATAGAGGAGTAAAATGCTCCCAATAGTCAGTAGGACACAACTTAAGGGTGGAGTGACATATTTTAGAGGCTTGTTGTAGAATGGAATGATCTGAGTTTGATCGGGTGAGCGTTCCACTGAGAAGTGCAAAAGGAAAGTTTTTTGTTTTGTCTGTCTCTGAGAAGCCTAAAAGGGAGGGGTCGTGTAAGGATTGTGATATGAACCAGTGAGATAATTGTTCTAATTGGGAAGCTAGGTAGTATAGGTGAGGTATAGGTAATGCAAGGCCACCGGATGATGTTGGGCAGCAATTGAGGCTGTTTAGTTAACCCCTAATTAAGGGCCTGTTCACACTACAAGAGCTTTTCTGAGCGCTTTGTGGTTTTAAAAGCTCTTGCTAATGTTATCCTATGTGTGTGTTCACACTGGAGTGATGTGATTTTGTAAAAATCCCCCATAGCATTGCATTAACAAGAGCTTTTAAAATCTCTAGCATTTCAAAAACTCTTGTGGTGTGAATCAGCCCTAAAACTCCAAATGATAGTTTCCTTATTTCTATTTCCCATTTTATTTATTTTTTATGGGGGGGGGGGGGGGGGGGGGCTATGTTGGGGGCACATGGAGGTGGTAAAAGGCCTTTTAGTCTTGACATTGGATAAATCATTTTTTTTCCTTTTAGTAGGGGTGGGAAGTGCTGTACTCCAAACCTTTAAAAGCCATGTGGACCCTCTCTTCTTGACTGCCTAACTTTTTGGATGGATTACAAGGTTAAGGCTTGGGAAAGGAGGCTACATTTTTCTAATTCATTTTACAATAAGCATTATGTAACTGTTATTTGAATGTGCAGGGATGTATTGTCAACATTTTTACTAACATTTACATCAGGGAAGATGTTTATAAAAACATCCCTGCATGCTTTTACAAGTTTGAAAACCATTATTGCCAGCTGTTAACTGGCAATCACTTCACCAGGAGCATAGCCTGGCCAGAATTCCTGAAGTGGCAGCATGGGCCTCGGCTGCAACTTGTTAGGCTTAGTAAATCAAAATAATAATTGCAATTGTGATTTGTTCCTGATTGCAGATTTAGTTTATTAGGTCCACTGTGTTCCTTTAAAACTTGGATCATTTGAACTTATAATACTTACCAAAAGATGTTCAGGTAGTTGTATAGTTATTTTTTTAGTAGCTTTTAGGACCCTTGTTTTCAGAGTCCCAAACATCTGTTTTAATGGCAATATTGATGTCCAGGAAGGGTTTATTGTTTTACAAATGCAACATCGAAATAGTTGCCCTTGCAAAAGTGGTCTGGGCCACTTTTATTCTGAAGCAGTGCTGTGCCTGAGCTGTAGAGAGGAAACATATACATGACTGTGCAGTGTAGTATTAAATATATCTCTCATGAAGTGTATCTGTGCTATTTTGCACTGCAAATAGATGTCCTCTGTGGATCCCAAATCTACCATCCACTCTGTTTGATATGACCCAATAAAGGGACCCAGAGAAGCTCCAGCAGTTTACAGCATGCTCCATCCTCTCTGACAAATGAAGAGACCTTCAGACACCAAGTGGAATTTCCCCAATGAAAAGCTGGCTGTTGTAAAAACAGGGCCTTTTGAATTACTTTTTATATAAAGTTCTGTAATATTACTCATGATTAGGTATAAGCATGTGGATTCTGTGGAATTAATTCTCCAGTGGAATTTGTGTTGCTGCCACGGGGTTGCATGGGGGTGGATGCGACTAGGCCGCACATGCACAGTGCCACACGACTGATGGCAACTGGTCATATTACCGGAGAAGTTTGTAGAAGAACGAAGAAGCCAGGAGTATGGGGAGGGAGTCCACGGAGAACATGGGACTGGAGGAAGCCCCAGGTAAGTATAAATGCTGCTACTCGTAACATCTCAGGTACACTTTAAAAATTCCATCTGATTTATGGGAATGTTGACACATAAACAGCTACAAATCTGATATTTTCCTATGAAATATTCCTAAAAACCAGGTCCGAAATGTATCTTAATTGTCAGTCAGTATATATCTAGTAGAAAAAATGATATTCGATTTGACCATTGTATTCTGTCGTCAGATTTATTTTTGGAAAAAAAAAGTACTTAAAGAGAATCTGTACCGTCCAATCGAGTCACTGTGATCTCCTGGATTCCTCTTTGCCACTTCTGCCACTCCCTGCCGTGATCCTGGCTTTTAATTGCCAGTTTTAGGCAGTGTTTACAAACAAGGAACATGGCCGCTAACCAGGAAGTGATGTTTGTGTGTGTGTGTGTATATATATATATATATATATATATATATATATATATATATATATATATATATATATATATATATATATATATATACATATACACACATACACACGCACACACACACACACACTAATATGTGTGTATGTATATCTGCACTCCAGTCTGGGATTCACACAGTTTCTCAGCATGTGACAGGCAGCTCCCTCCCCCTCAGCCTCACAAACGGCATCACAGACAACCTAAAACTTAGAGCAGAGACGCTGTCTGTGAGAAGTAAACAAAGCACACTGAACCTGCAGGGTGTGTGCATAGCTTGCATTCATTACAACAGAGGCAGCCCATTCCTCCCTGGGTCGACAAAGCTTGACAAAGAAAAGAAGATTAGATACAGTATATTACAGAGATAGTGCAACTAGAAAAGGCTGCAGTAATCCAGACCACATTAAAACAGGTATAGGAACTTATAGGATAGAAAAAATAAGGCTGAACATTTTGTTACAGAGTCTCTTTAAAGAAATGGAAAAAAGGTGGGATAAATTTGGAGGTAAAAATAATTATAACTGAAATAATTATCTTGCCTAAATTTCTTTATTTACAGCAATGCCTTCTAAAAGCCTGAAAATCAGTTCTTTGCAAAACTATGGAAAGTCTTTCAGCTTTTATTTGAAGTGGTAAACTTCCAAGACTGATCTGTAGTAATCTTATTAGAAGCAGGGATAATGGGGGCTTAACAGCTTTTCTAATGTATTATATGGCTATCTTCAAAGACTACTAAAATGGCATGTTAAAATAAAAATAATAAAGTCTGGGTGTCCACAGTATGTGCGTCCATTATTGAGAAAGAGATATTTTCATGAAACTCTCCTCTAGGGCTGCTAACTATCTTAGGACTGGTGCACAACTACAAGAGCGTTTCTAAGCTCTTTGTGATTTTAAAAGCTCTTGCTAATGCTATCCTATGTGTGTGTTCACACTGGAGCAATGTGATTTTGTAAAAATCCCCCATAGCATTACATAGCTTTTAATATCTCTAGCATTTAAAAAGCTCTTGTTGCGTGCATCAGCCCTTAAACACATATCTATATCATTAACACATGCTATGTTCTTAAAACTAGTGCAAGAAGGAATACAATCTAAGCCTGGGAGCACCCTTATCATGCAAAAAACGTGCAAAATAAATGCATATGTGTTTTATCATTTCTGCGTTTCCCCTTGCATTATGCAATATTTTGTGTGCGTTTTTCTGCATTTGCAATTTTGTTGTACTGCGTTTTTTAGAAAGCTTTTTTCATACTGTTTACCCTAGGGATGAAGAATATGAAAATATTTTTTATTGCTGCACAAAAGATATTGGGCACAAAAGGGACAATTTTCAACCCCATATCTGAATCTGCTGGTACATTCAGAGAAGTTTCAGCAATATACCCAGATGAACAATCCTGTGTAAGTATTGACTATTATATAGCACACAAGATATTGGGCACAAAAGAGACAATTTGCAATCCTATATCCGGATCTGTTGGCACACTTAGAGAAGTTTCAGCAATATATCCAAATGAACAATCCTGTGTAAGTATTGCCTGTTATACAGCACCTTTACCAGCTGTAAAGTAATATTTTTCCTCACAATTTTCAAAAAAGATTTGGACATGTGGGGGATGAATTGTCCAGGACCCATTCCAAATTCAGACATTCCATTAGTCCAGAGGAGACACTCCTGGTGACCCCTAGGTAAAGTAGTGAGTGACATATAATATTTAAAACACAACCATACACCCATGTACAGTATGCACTATGTGCGTAACGAATGCGGAAGTTGAAATCTACACTCTGGCAAGGACATATAGACATGAACAGGGCCTGGATTTCAACTAGCCCAGTCCAGAAGCGGTTAAATGACCACTATCATGATTAATTGTAAATGTTACAACACATATTTAAAATGTACATTTGTCCCAGAGTAAAAAGCACAACAAAATACTTTTTCTCTATGTTGCTGCATATAAATTAACAAAACTTGCATCATCATCATCCTCACAGCTCAATTATTTTGAACAGATTGGGAAGACTAAACAACCCTGTATCACATGGCTCAGTATAGAAGGGATGACTCTGCAGATCAGGACTTTGCCGTCTACTCATGCCTCAAGGCAGAGGGATGCTGTTTTGAGAAGGGTGAAGTACACATTTTGAACAGAGAAGAAAATTGCAGGGTTGAAAGTGGCTGCCTGTGTCAAATTGGAACAAGAATACCTAAAATAGCAGGCAGAGCTTCAACACTGTTTTTTTCCATCAACATACAACATGGTTTAAATGTCTTGATCCAGACATTCCAAAGACAACATACACCTTCAACCAAGTTCCTTAAACAATTATAACCTTCATCTTCTTCTGTAAGCACTAAAGTTATTGGTAGACATTGAATTGCTATTGTACCATGCTGACCTATTACACACCCATAAATATACATGCATTCCTCCACCTCAATTGAACTGAAGAAGTTGCACTCTTAAGACAAAACCATTTATTGCATATCGAAGCCCTAATAGTATGACTAAATACATGTTTAAAAAAGCAGATGTTTGTGTATGAAGTGAGAAAGCTATGTTCTGGAGATGCCGGTGGCTTGAACCATAGCAGGAAATTGGAAGTCTCCAGTACAATAATCAACATAAAAGTACAGCTGTGGGGTATACCCAATATTGGTGTGACCAAGATCATCTAGGGTGCACTTCATATTCAGGGTATACACTCTAAAATTTCTACAGGGGATTAAGGAGCATTAGTAGCAGTCCGTTCACTGAAAAAAAAAATGTATTTTCCAAAGAATCTTGGGCCCGGTTACAATACCACTATGGTAAAACCGTTGAAGGCTTTACTGTAACAGTTGCTATCAGGAGAAAGTTGGCATTATATAATAGTAAACAGAGGTTTATGTTTTTCTGCTCATTTGGCCATCGTGTATGTCAGCTATGTAAGTAAGTTGGAATAGTTTTAATGCCCAATGAATAGCACTTGTTGAGAAGTAATTGTGTAGGGCTTTCCTTCATTAAAATCTGCCCTTTATTGCATTAACATCATACCTTAAAATGATCTATACAAATGTAAAACCCAGCTATACTGCTGTTAGTGTATTGCAATGTCTGCTCCTGTATTCCTTTTATCCATTAAAATTTGTAAAACACAGAAAATGACTTTATTTTAACACGGTTTTCATTTGGAGTAGCGTCCTGCAGTGCAATATACTTCAGAAAGATCGGATGCCCCATTGTGTCCTGGAGGTAATTCATTCACTTCATTTTATCCTTATTTTTCTGCTTATTACTACGAGTGAATACATCTAGCTCTACTTATTGGCACCAGAGACTGGCAGGATATCATTTCTACATCTCTCTTTCCAATGATTTAATATGTTTTCTGAGCAGTTTTTATCTATATTAAATATATATAATGCTCCTAATAGGCTCAAACTGGGACAAAAAGAGTTGAACGTTATCTTTATCAAAATGCGTAGAGAAATATCTGAAGAGAATGTAATGGCTTATGATACTGAGTGGTTAGATGTATTTTCATTTTATTTTTCTTTAATTGGTCTTTTTGTCCTTTTTTACTAAATGTGCAGCTTTAATTGGCTTGAGCCTCACTTCCTTGCAGTTTTATTAAATACTGGAGTGCTGTGCTTTTCAACCATTGCATTATGCTATTGTAGGGAGGCGATTTATGTGTTCCCTGCTCGATTTCAGCTTTACTTTGCAGTGGGTATATTGATGCTGCCTATGCATTGAATTTCACCCACAGAATATGGAACGTGCCTCAATGCTTGAGCAACTTACTGTGTAACTACAGCGATAAAAGACGTGTTCAAAAACCCCTCCTCATCAATAATGCATTTATATTGTGCTATTGAATTTGCTTCTGAAAATGGATATGTCACTGTTGCACCTTTAATTGTTCATAGGCTTTAGTTATATAAGCCCTGATTCACAAGCTGCTGGAAACACTGACTTCATGTTCATGAATCGGGGGCCATAGACACTACATTTCTGTAACAGAAGTACTTCCAGTCAGTCAGCTGTGTGAATCTTGTCTGCTCTGCCAGTCTTGCCCTTCCCACACAGCAGGGTCCACCCTTCTGTACTTTCTGTCAAAGGTGGGGCAATCCCAGGAGTTATGACCTGGCAACTACCAGGCAGCAAAGTAGTCAACCAACTGCTAGGTGTGGTGGTCCATCATCTCTTTAGGTGTGGTCTGGTGAAGACCCGTAGTCACTTAGCCTCCACTGCCTGGGAGTGCCCGTACCTACCATGGGTGACGGGATCAAAAAGGCCTTGACAGTTGCTGTGATATAATGTAAGGTGCAACTTCAACCAAACACACTGTATTACAGAGGATTGTAGCTGACAAACGTTGTGCAATACAGGGTGGGCCATTTATATGGATACACCTTAATAAAATGGGAATGGTTGGTGATATTAACTTCCTGTTTGCGGCACATTAGTATAGGTGAGGGTGGAAACTTTAGATAGATAAGATAGGTGGTGACCATGGCGGCCATTTTGAAGTCGGCCATTTTGAATCCAACTTTTGTTTTTTCAATAGGAAGAGGGTTATGTGACACATCAAACTTATTGGGAATTTCAAAATGGTGTGCTTGCTTTATTCTTTCATGAGTTATTTACAAGTTTCTGACCACTTATAAAATGTGTTCAATGTGCTGCCCATTGTGTTGAATTGTCAATGCAACCCTCTTCTCCCACTCTTCACACACTGATAGCAACACCGCAGGAGAAATGCTAGCACAGGCTTCCAGTATCCGTAGTTTCAGGTACTGCACATCTCGTATTTTCACAGCATAGACAATTGCCTTCAGATGACGATGTGGTACAATGTGGTATATGGGGTACAAAGATAGTGGGGCCATTCTTCATCAATGGAAACCTCAAAGCTATTGGATATGTGAAATTGCTACATGATGATGTGTTTCCCTCTTTATGCACCGAAGCTGGAACGTTACCTGAGTTGTTCCAGCAAGATGGTGCTTGCCCCCACATTATGGGTGTCAGGTCCGAGCATTCCTAGATGAACAGTTTCCTGGAAAGTGGATTGGTCGTCGTGGGCCAGTTTAATGGCCCCCAAGGTCTCCCGATCTGACCCCCTTAGACTTTTATCTTTGGGCTCATCTGAAGGTAATTGTCTATGCTGTGAAGATACGAGATGTGCAGCACCTGAAACTACGGATACTTTTTTTCTTGTAAAATTCCCAAAAGTTTGATGTGTCACATGACCCTCTTCCTATTGAAAAAAACAAAAGTTGGATTCAAAATGGCCGCCATGGTCACCACCCATCTTGAAAAGTTTCCACCCTCACATATACTAATGTGCCACAAACAGGAAATAAATATCAAAAACCTTTCCCATTTTATTAAGGTGTATCCATATAAATGGCCCGCCCTGAAGATTCATTAGGTGGTGTAGCAGTTTTGTAAAACTATATGGTCATGTCCAATGTTTCATAACGCAAAAGTATCAATTTCTATTTTGAAAAGAATGTCCCCTGTAGTCCCCCGCCCACACTGCCTCCGTGCCACCACCTCCTACTGAACAAGGCTCAGGAGGTGTTCCAAGGTTTTTTAAATTCTATCAAAAATGTTTTGAGTGACACTCAGAGAACTATCCATGTTTTAACAGTGTATATGGTGTCTTGAGGAGCTGTGCCATGTGTCTAAGGCAGGTCCCTGCCAATAATAGCAAGGCTTGCCTTCTCTTAGAGAACTGTTTTATGACAGGGTAACCTGGCATGCCTGTGATTGGTAATCTCATTTTACAGTCTGCCACTCCATCTTGATATTCCTGCCTCAGCCACTGCTAGCCCTGACCTAGTCCTCATTAAGTGATCTGTGTGCTTTTAGAAGTGATACAAAACATGCAAGGTGTAGGCATGTTTAATTTTTATCATGGCTCACTGTGTTCATCTGTGTTTTGCATTAAAATTACTAGAAAATATACAAAAGCAATTTACACCCAGCAAATTCCCATAACGACCACATCCACCAAGAACTCACCAGACATACTGTAACGATTGGTGCTAGCAAGATCAGAGTTCTGATTATCAGGTGATCTGCAGTATCACCTATAATGCATATATATACCTGATTATATGGTGATCTGCAGAATCACCAATAATACAGATATACAATACAGATGCTAAGTGTAACAAGTAAGCAACACTATTTTATTGCACTGCGTGTAGTGATTGGTGCAACAGTATGTACTGACAGTTTTGGCAATACCTCACCAGAGGAGCTGGTGGGCACTGTAGTACAGCACCTCTCACCAGAGACGAGGGTTCCCTGGTGAGAGTAGAGTGGTCAGACAGAACGGTTCGGCAACAGACAGACAGATTACAGTACAGAATCGACAGGCAAAAGCAGAACGGTATACAGGCAGAGTTTGGCAGTTAGATCAGATGGGCAAAGGTACAGAATCAGGAGACAGAGACAGAGTCTTAAACAGGCTGAGTTGGCAACAGGATCAGATAGGCTAAAGTACAGAATCACTAAGAGTAAGATTGGTCAGAGCTAGCCAGAGTCATACACAGATAATACACAATTAGTACAATTTAAGCTATGAAGCAGATCCTAAGCTTAGTGTGAATTCCCAGCTCCTGCCGGTTCTAACACACTAGGGAACTGACTAAGGTCTGAGCGCTAACACGAAGTATTCACGACAGCAGACAAATTGCAAGTGAAGCCGAGAGGCTTAAGAAGCGGAGGAAACCCTCCGGACACGCCCATCAGCCTCAGCCAATCAGGAAAGGCTAACGTGCTCCCTGATGTCAGCCGACCAGCTGGTCAGCTGACGTGCCTCCTCCTGGCATAAAGGTCCTGGCGGCAAGCGCGCTCACGCGCTAATGTGCCCCTAAGAACTGTAGAGACACGTCTAGTAAGCCGGGGACGCGGAAAACCTGGCAGGCAGGGACCCAGTAATGCCCGCGGTGGCCCCATCATCCACCGCAGCCGACAAGCGGCGACCACCCACACCTGTCCTCGGCGTACTAGACGCCCGAGGCACAGGAAGACTGGCAGGCAGGGTACCAGAAGCAGCTGCGGTGGTACTGCTATCCACCGCAGCTGATAATTCACTATTCATTACACATACTGTTTTTTATGCAGTGGTTTCAGGCCACTGGAGGCTACTATTTCTTTGCTATAGGATAAACGGTTCATTTTTTAAAAAAATCTGTTATGGAGCTTATGCATCATTCAATCTCCCATTACAGGTTATCCAATGGGACTGCATGGTATTTTCTCCTGAAAGGAATTTGAGCTTTGTGCTTTGTGGCAGGGAAAGAAAATGAGATCTGCTAATAAGTCAATGAGAACCCATTGCTAGTTTCAAGACAAAATTAATTCCTTCTAGTATTTGAGAAATCATTATCAGGAATTCTAATATAACAGTCAGAGAACTGGCCTCACTGTTCCTCCTCACTCTTATTTGCCTTGCACTCAACTCTCCAAATGACAGAACCATTTACTCACAGGTTATACCTGCCCTTGGCTGGAGCCAGGGGTACTTAGAGAGTATAGCAGAAGATGCTGTATATAAGTGTGCAGTATCTGCCTGGCTATCGGCTTTCTGCTGGGGAAAAAGACTAACCAACAACAAACAGTTAGCTTCGTTGGAATTATTCCAGTAGATCATCTCTATTGTTTGCTGCTCAGTGGTGTTCTTTAAATATTTTATTGTCACACTGCTACTGCCTGGTCTGTCTGGGTGATGAGCAGTGGTGGCTCCAGCTTCAAATTATTTATAGGGGTGCACAAAGGGGGCACAACGGCTAGCTTGTGGTGCCCATTTGGGTGCTCAAAATCGATGTTAGCATGGCGAGCTTTAGATATTTTTTCCTAACTTCACATAGGAAAAGCGTAATGTGTACACAATAAGTAATTAATTAAAGCAATTGTCTTTTCATCTTTTCGACCTACTATAACTATGAATCTCATTCCTATCATTAAAGGAGTCATGCTATTTGGGTATCATGCTACATACTGTAGATTGGTTTGACTCATGAATGTAGAAGAATACATTTGTACTAGTAATCTTTTTGATGAACATTTCATAAATATCAACACGTTTGGATTAATTCCGATTTTAACTAATTTATTGTGACTCCAATGTAAGGATGTATGATGGGTAATTTAACTTTTGAGCTCAAGATGGCAATGGTTCCCACTGTAGTCAGGAGCAGTTTAAAACCCAAAAAGAGTACCTTGACATACTGAAAAGCCGTAGGAGGGTAACTTCCCATGCGGCCATTGTTCTGCCTGTAATTAAACGGTGGTTTTGGTGCGACATTTGATAGAACATGTGAATGAAACACACAATGGGAACAGAGACTGTTTACAAGTTGCAGGCTTAGTTCAAATTACTAATACATGGAGAGGGGGATGGAGAGAAGAATTGTTATTACAAAAGTAAGCTTCTTTAATTTAAAAATACCAATGCTTGGGGTAATCTGGGTTTTAAAGCGGAATATAACCCTGCATTTCAACTTTGCTCTAAAACATTATTTACAGCATATTATATGCAACCTGCATTTTTTTTACTAGACCAGCATTGGAAGGGTTACACACAGAGCTTTAAAGTTCCATGGAGAGAACTGCAGACGCATCCGAAGTTTAGATAGATACATTTAAGCAAAACAAAATGTAACAACTGTGGAATGTGACTCACTCTCTCTGACTGTGCAGGAGTTGGAGGACAGCCAAAGAGTGTGTAACATTCCTCACTTGTTACATTTTGTTTTGCTTAAATGTATCTATCTAAACTTTGGATGCGTCTGCAGTTCTCTCCACGAACTTTAAAGCTCTGTGTGTAACCCTTCCAATGTTGGTCTAGTAAAAAAAATGCTGGTTGCATATAATATGCTGTAAATAATGTTTTAGAGCAAAGTTGAAATGCAGGGTTATATTCCGCTTTAAAACCCAGATTACCCCAAGCATTGGTATTTTTAAATTAAAGAAGCTTACTTTTGTAATAACAATTCTTCTTTCCATCCCCCTCTCCATGTATTAGTAATTTGTACTAAGCCTGCAACTTGTAAACAGTCTCTGTTCCCATTGTGTGTTTCATTCACATGTTCTATCAAATGTCGCACCAAAACCACCGTTTAATTACAGGCAGAACAATGGCCGCATGGGAAGTTACCCTCCTACGGCTTTTCAGTATGTCAAGGTTCTCTTTTTGGGTTTTAAACTGCTCCTGACTACAGTGGGAACCATTGCCATCTTGAGCTCAAAAGTTAAATTACCCATCATACATCCTTACATTGGAGTCACAATAAATTAGTTAAAATCGGAATTAATCCAAACGTGTTGATATTTATGAAATGTTCATCAAAAAGATTACTAGTACAAATGTATTCTTCTACATTCATGAGTCAAACCAATCTACAGTATGTAGCATGCTACCCAAATAGCATGACTCCTGTTGCCTATGTTGCTTGCATAATTGATGTTGCATTACTAACGCATGTTGCCTCATAGAATCCAGAAATTACAAAAATACAAATACCTTTATTGTGGACCAAATTCACAGCAATCGACATACAATTAAAATCAATTAAAAACTGAGAATCTCCGGAGTCCCTCATCCACCCCTCATATATGCCCCTGATCGTCCTTTTAGTTGCAAATTTCACACTTGTGTTGGGCTATACTTCAGGGCGCTCACTTTCGAGGCACAAGCTTATATGGGATGGTACATAGCAAGGAAATGAGCAGCGCTACTTAAAAATAGACTAGTGCTTACCTGCAAAAGAGTGCAAGCTCCACTCATGGGGTCGAATACACACCAAGCATACACATGACCTGTCTACCACTGGAGGATGTTGGTTTCCTGTAACAGCTTGCATGCAACCTATTAAGTACTCGTCCCTCCCACTGCGAAGAAGTCAATCCTCCATGGGAGGCGCCTAACACTAACTAAATCCTAATCTATGTATATGCATAGCCTGGGTGCGCATCTGATTGGAGGCCATTCTGAGGCGGCCTGGTGTTGCACTGATCCACCTTTTGCGCAATTTTCGATTATTCAATTTTACTTTGTAGCGCACCCAGGCTATGCATATAAATAGATTAGGATTTAGTTAGTGTTAGGCCCCTCCCATGGAGGATTGACTTCTTCGCAGTGGGAGGGACGAGTACTTAATAGGTTGCATGCAAGCTGTTACAGGAAACCAACATCCTCCAGTGGTAGACAGGTCATGTGTATGCTCGGTGTGTATTCGACCCCACGAGTGGGGCTTGCACTCTTTTGCAGGTAAGCACTAGTATGTTTTTAAGTAGCGCTGCTCATTTCCTTGCTATGTACTAATTTAATTCGTTTTTGATCAGCTGCTCCCACTTAATAGCCATGATTTGGTGTATATGCAGAGCTTCTGTTTGGGTTCAAGGTGTGTTTGTAGTTCCTGGGGGGCTCAGCACATCTCTGATTGGAGGCCATTCGGAGGCGGCCTGGTATTGCCCTGATCCACCTTTTGCGCAATTTTCGATTATTCAATTTTACTTGGTAGCGCACCCAGGCTATGCATATACATAGATTAGGATTTAGTTAGTGTTCGGCCCCTCCCATGGAGGATTGACTTCTTCGCAGTGGGAGGGACGAGTACTTAATAGGTTGCATGCAAGCTGCTACAGGAAACCAACATCCTCCAGTGGTAGACAGGTCATGTGTATGCTCGGTGTGTATTCGACCCCACGAGTTGGGCTTGCACTCTTTTGCAGGTAAGCACTAGTCAGTTTTTAAGTAGCGCTGCTCATTTCCTTGTTATGTACTAATTTAATTCATTTTTGGTCAGCTGCTCCCACTTAACAGCCATGCTTTTGGTGGATATGCAGAGCTTCTGTTTGGGTTCAAGGTGCGTTTGTAGTTCCTGGGGGGGCTCAGCGCATCTCTGATTGGAGGCCATTCGGAGGCGGCCTGGTGTTGCGCTGATCCACCTTTTGCGCAATTTTCGATTATATGGGATGGAACTGCATAATGGTTCTTTTAAATGATGTGAGATATGACAATATCTACTGGCAAAAAATCACTGCTTTTCCAACATTAAAGATGGCCGCTGAATATACATCACATGATCTGAGCTGTGGGTATAAAAAGCCTGCAGGACGTCCTGACACTTCCCCCTGATGTCACTCTGAGGAAGCCTATTGGTGAAACATGTAAGTGGGAGGAGCTCTAGGAGGCCGGCCTCACCCACCACCAGCGACACAGGAATGCTCGATCCCCGCTATCACACTGAACCTAATAGCTGCAGGCGGGTAGATCGCGCTCACTACCGGCAACTAACCATGCTATCCGCTCATAGTGGTGCGGAGTATGGGAGCAGCGGCACTTGTTTGAGCCTATGTCCAGTCACCGCGGACCGCAGAGTGTCGGGGACCTGCGAGCCCTAGTGGTTACAAGTGGCCTGTGATCAGCTGACTCCATTAGAAACACAAGAAAGCTACGGGAGTTGTGTGGAAACTGTTTGAACTGTCACCTTTGTGATTCATCTATTTACTCCACTCTTGAATGGTGTACAGTGAGACAAAAGTGGTAAACAGTTAGAGTGCCAACTAACTTTGCACTCTAACTGTTTACCACTTTTGTCTCACTGTACACCATTCGGATATGGTATACCACCCAGCTACCTTCTATGAAGAGTTATTTTTGACCCCTATGGGGTCTTGATTGTTCTGATCTATTAATATCAGAGGCAGGTTTTTTTTATGTTTTAAACCCTTCCAATGGGCAGGTGTGTCCCCTACATTCAACAGTCACCAATCATTTTGGGATAAGCAACAGTTTATCTGATCTGTTTTGGCGCAAACGCTTGCAAGATAGTTACACCCCATGGAAATTAATGGGGGGGATCAGCAAAGACCCTTGCTACAGTTTTGCAGTCAATTGATGATACACTTTGCTGTTAACTTTAACAAACCCATGACTGTTGTGTTCGACACACTTTATATTTAAGTAAACCCTCTTATGAATTGAGAGTATATACAGTGTTTCTAATCATAAAGGGGAACAAGGAGACCAACATACTGTATATCTCCGTGTATACATTATGTACATATGTGGTTAGGCCCCTAGAGGCAAAGTGCTCTAGTACTTACACATTTTGCTGGAAACTGCAATGTCTTGCACCACACCCTCACCCCTCCATTGCAACATCTGTTCAGCACCCAAACTGTCTATCAATGAATCAAGTTTCAATCCCTGTGAGATTGAGAGAAATGAACAGTTACACTTGTACTGTGCACTAACCCTTATATACATTCAGTGACATCACTAGGGTCTTTGATCTGGAACCTGTGCCCAAAATTGTCAGCAGGGTGCTCTGAATTTCCCTCCCCCTGCTGCAGAGTTACTCCTCCCAAATCTACCTTGATGTTTTTCCAGTACTCCTAAGGCCAGCCTCAGCCTAGAGGTGGTAGGGGAAATTATATACTTACTCACCCAGCTTACTGTTTACCTTTGTAAAAAAAAAGCATGGGGATACTGCACTGACAGTACTGCTATAATTATAGATACTCTTTTGGGGGCATATAATGGAGCAGACTATAAGGGAGGCACTATAAAGGAAGGAACCTTAACCGTGGGTACTCTAATAGAGGGGAGTATAACAAGGACATAATGGCTGCACATTTTAGAGGGAGAGGATTACTAAAAGTGTTATTGTGAAATGGCATAAATGCTGCACGTTATGAGGAGGATATTCTATTATCTGTACTTGTTACATGAGTTATTTTTTATGATTAATATTACTGTTTTGAGTTTTATTCCAGGTCTTGAGATATTGTTATTATTGGCTAACAAAATAAATATATAGTGTTTATTGTACAAAACAATGCTTACTTGCTAAAGGTTTTTTCTCCCATTACATGGCTTCATCTTTTTCTTTAGGGGATGTGATTCTGTGGCATGAGGGGCATTGATAACTCCTTGTGCCCATTACCATATGAGGCATGTTCTATCGCCTCTGTTCTCAACACATGGTACGCGGTCCTCAGAGTGTACTTTAGTTGGGCACAGGGGTTACCTGTCATAGTCAACCTGTTATATTAACGTTTTGAGATAAAAATGATAAAATATATATAAATTAACATAATTATAGTTAATTAAAATCATCAAGGAATATTTTAAAAGCATCTATACACAATTATGAGGTACCCCTGAGCAATATGTATGTGTCAAATAGTAATTGAGATGATGTTATGCACAACAGAGGGTACTAGGCCAACCCAGTCATTAATAAAGGGGTACCTGCTATAATAATGTTGAGAAACGCTGTTCTATGAGTACAGTCAGTGAGACACATTAAAGCAGCAGTTACAATCTTTAACTTTGAATCATATACTTTTAAATTGCGACAGTTTTTTTTATCCCTGCCCAGAATATGTTGTGATCATGTTCATCTCCTCACTTGTAGTACCTGCAGTTGCATCAGGTCTTCAGGGAACTAGTAATGCCCCTGCAGACAAAGTTAAAAAGAATGAGAAATACACACATAAAATTAAGAGGGAGAACATTTGGAAACATTTTATGAAAGATTTCTTTATCATACCGAAAGTTGACTTATTTCCAGTTGCTGGTTGTTTCAGTACAAATAAAAGTTTTGGAAAGTCATTCAATGCACCAACATAGTAAAGAATAACAAGAAATATTGAATATAATTTCAAGGCCAACCTTTCTTCTGTAGTTTTATGAGATGACAGCATAAAAACACATTGGACGCTGTTGGCCTTGAACTTGAAGTTGACGGTTGTTTGAGCCATGTAGTGTTTCTGCGTAAAGCTGTGTTTGTGGAACAGATTCATCCCGCAAGCTCATCTTCAATATGAGAATAGAAAACAATTACTGAAGAAGAGACAGTACACTCAGTGAGTCTATTCATACAACGTCAGTAATTGTCACAGGTACAGCAGGCAGAAATACCTCCTTATTGATTTTCTTTTGGGAGCGTTTAATTGTTCTGGACATTTATGTCTGTGTGGTCTTTGGTGAAAGAAAGCAATCAAGTTATAAACTACTTGCTACAGACACCCTTTAAAGTGACATTTTCTGCAGTTTCTCAGCAGCTGGTTGCAGTGGTGAAACTAGAAAAGTCAAAGGTGCAACCTGCACTTAGGTTATCATGATGGAAATAGACTGGGGTGCAACTCTTATTGTTCAATTCAGGGTAAGTTAGGAACTTCCTCAAATTGCTTTTGGTAGCCCTTTTTGCCTTGTGATGGAGGCAAATTGTACAGAGGTGTGCATGCTCACCAGCAGCATTCTTAAAGTAAGCCCCTAGTAGGAAAAATATTAAAGATGTAATTTTACTCCTTTAAAAAAAAAAACATTTGATTGGCTGCATTGCTGATATTCTGGCTTTAGTAGTTGGAGTTGGACTTTAAGAACAAGTATGAGGCTTGAATCAGAACACCTGATCTCCATAATATTGATTAAGAAAGCATTATGGGTAGAAGAGCAGCCTAAGAGGTCATTAGCTCTCTTAGAAAGGAACTAAAGATGGCCACCCTCCCACCATGTTTTTTGCCTCAGATTTCCTTTAAAGAGAATCTGCCAGCATGGTGTATTAATTGGAAATTTGAGCATTCAATAGATTAATGATATTATAAATAAATGAGGGCATAAAGTTTTAATGTTGATCAGGGGTTTCCCCATGTGTCCTGGTACTGATAGTTCTAATAATAACAGTAATACTAACTTTTTGTATAGCGCTTTCCTCTTGTACTCAAAGCATTAGAGAGCTGCAGCCACTAAGGGGGGGATCAATAGGCCAACCTACAGTGTTATGGATTCTTGCCCAATGACTCTTTACTGAGTAGGTACTGGCTTCAGCCAGGATTCAAACTCTGGTCTCCTATGTCAGAGATTAATCACCAATACACTAGCCAGCCACTTTTAACTGGGTATTATGTAAAGCCCATAGATCCATGTTAATCCATGCCTTTCACTGATGAAGGACAACCTAAGCCTAAAACAGCTGTCTGAAAGTTGGCTTGGTATGGTCCTATATAATGAATAGGCTATGGGCACACTGCACCAGCAACTGTTGATGTATGTTTGGCTTTTTAGAGGCTCTCCATTTTACCCAAAGGACCCAGTTTAAACTCCTTATCCTATCATGCAAAGCTCTTTCAGCACATAAATTGTTCTTACATTTCCTCAGTAATCTCCAGATACCATCCCACCTGCAACCTTAAGTTATCTATTCTGATGTAATTTATCATGTGAACATGCACCAGTATTGTTAATGTCTCAACCCACTCATCAACAATGTTTCTATTTGTATTTGTACTATGTACAGCGCTACAGAAGATGCTAGCGCTATAGAAATAAATAATAATAATATATGTATAGGTCGATCCAGGAAGTGATGTAGTGACATTTGTGCCACCCTCATCCCTACTGAAAGTATGAAAGTAAAAAAAACAGAGACATTGGATGGATTCCCTTGCTTCATAGGTTGTACATTTACTTTCAATAAAGAAGGGCAAACAAGATAATGAGTTTACCACACATATTTCAGCACTTTCAGTATTTTTTGCAGTGCATTTTACGCTAAAGGTAGGAAACCACTTTTAAGCGTGTACAAAAGGAAACAAAAACATTATGTTTAACCACTTCACCACTGAGGGGTTTTACCCCCTGACCACCAGAGCAATTTTCACCTTTCAGCGCTCCGTCCATTCATTCGTCTATAACTTTATTATTACTTATCGCAATGAAATGAACTATATCTTGTTTTTTCTGCCACCAATTAGGCTTTCTTTAGGTGGGACATTATGCCAAGAATTATTTTATTCTAAATGTGTTTTAATGGGGAAAATAGGAAAAAATGTGGGAAAAAATTATTATTTACAGTTTTCGGCCATTATAGTTTTTAAATAATGCATGCTACTGTAATTAAAACCCATGAAATTTATTTGCCCATTATTCCCGATTATAAAACCGTGTAAATGATGTCCCTATCACAATGTTTGGCCCCAATATTTTATTTGGAAGTAAAGGTGCATTTTTTTCAGTTTTGCGTCCATCCCTAATTACAAGCCGTAGTTTATAAAGTAACAGTGTTATACCCTCTTGACATAAATATTTAAAAAGTTCAGTCCCTAAGATAACTATTTATGTTTTTTTTTATTGTATATATATTTTTTTTTTAAAAATTACAAAAAAAAAAAATTGGGGAGTGTGGGTGGTAATGAGTTAATTTATTATGTAAAACAATTTATTTGTATGTGTAAAATGCATTAGGGTGTAGTTTACTATTTGGATACAAGATGGCCACAGTGAGTATGTTTACATGCGACCTGTAAGCGACCGGAAGGACGCTTACAGGAAGCAGTAGGAGGCTGGGAGACTCACAATGATCGCGCTGTTTCTGAAAGAAGCAGCAGATCATTGCGGGGGCTTAGATCAACGAACGGGAATGGATTTTCCCGTTCATTGATCTCCGGGCAAGCGGGCGGCGGCGTGCACGAGCGGCGGGATTTCTCCATCCCTGGTTTTTTAGGAGGGAAAAAAGGGACGGAGAAATTCGTACCGCCGGGGGTAAAGTGGTTAAGTTCTCATGAAATAATATACTGTATTCCTGACCCTGAATCCAGCACCACATACTTGTTCCAAAGGAGGGGTAAAAATGAGACAGCATTTTTAATTACGCTATAAACATATGTATGTTAATATGCAATCCTACTTAGATGTAGCCTTTATTCTCTTTTTTTCTTACTTTAACCACTTCGTTCTATCTGGATGTATATAGCCGTCCAGATAGACTGTGCAGCTTCTGCTGCCTGAGGCGCGATCACGCTCCCGCGTGTGATCCCACTGCCTGCCATTAGCCCCCGATCAGTGAATGGGAATATAGTTCCCATTCCCCGATCTAAGTCCCCTGCAGAAAAACCAACGGTCTCTTATCAGAGACCGCAGTTTTTCTGTAAGAAAAAAGTTCCCCGTACTCTTTCTAGTTCCTGGAAGCGTGATCGTGCGCTTCCAGGACTTTTTTGACTCTGGCCATCTTGTGGCCAAATAGTAAATTGCACCCACATACATTTTTTATTAAATAATTACATTACTTTACATTTAAAATTAGCTGTTTACCTCCCACACCAAAAATTACCCAAACACATTTTTTAAGAAAAAAAAAATTAAAAAAATTACAATTAAAAAAAATTATGAGTGTAAATAGTGGTGGACGCAAATTGAAAAAATGCACCTTTATTTCTAAATGTAATATCAGCGCCATAAACTGTGATAGGGACATAATTTAAACGATGTAAATAACTGGGACAAATGGGAAAATAAAATACATGGATTTTAATTACGGTAGTATGTATTAATTTCAAACTATAATGGCCAAAATCTGAGAAATAATGATTTTTTTTTCCATTTCTTTCTTAACCTTCCTGTTAAAACGGATTTAGAAAAAATAATTCTTAGCAAAATGTACCACCCAAAGAAAGCCTAATTAGTGGCGGAAAAAACAAGATATAGATCAATTCATTGTGATAATTAGTGATAAAGTTATTGGTGCATGAATGGGAGGTGAAAGTTGCTTGGATGCATAAGGTGAACAACACTGTAGGCTGAAGTGGTTAAACAGATACTCTACCGAAAGATAGTAGTAAGTGCAAAAAAATCAAAACATTGTAAAGTGTAAGTTAAAACATATTAGACCAAGAAATGATTATTACTCACTTTTGTTTTTCATTCATGTTGTTTGTTTCACCATGAGCCTGTAGGCTAGTATCTTTACTGCTGGCAGGCATGAAAAAAAGACAGCACCAATTGCCCTTATCTATAAGCGCACCCACTAATAATGTAATAGGCTGAAAGGTTTTTACCAGACATGAAACTGGCAATGGCAATGACATCACAATGTGGGTGGGTTTTAACCTCAATATCAACCACACAAATGTCCCTGATGAACAATTAGAGAAAAAGTAAATATTTCTTTTGTAGGAAAGGGGGTCACAGCTACTGATTGGAATGGATTTAATTTTGCATAAGTTTTGCATAAGTTCTTTTTTAACGGTTTAGAATCTGGCGCCCTGAATGATAGGTACTTACTGATAACTAATTAGATGTCAGAAAACTCTTGTTGGCCCAAGAAAAACATTTCTGAAGGCAGGAAACTGATAAAAAGTACAAACGTTCAATTTGTAATTAGGACTATTCAGACAATACAATTGGTTAACCAATAATAATAATAATACTAATAATACTACTAATAATAATAATAATCTCAACCGTTTATTTTCACTTCAGCTTTGCTATCAAGACTTCTTTTCTAAAGGTAGACAAATAATTCTCACTTCCACTGACTTAGTTATGTAAACAAAATAATATCCTATAGTGAAGGTCCTTATATATTCATGTTCTGTTCCTAAAATAAAATGCATTAAGACCTTATTCATTGTTCTGTGTATAGTAGTGCTAAGATATTTGAAGACTACTCATAGAATAATTCTTTACAGTGTGAACAGTGATACTCATCATCAAAAAATGTGGTATAAGTACTGCTGTTTTTATATTTGTTCCTGATATATGTTTCCTGTTCTGAATATAAAAATAGATAATTCATTTGCATTGACCTACGTAACAAAATTTGCCCATATGTAGGGCTCTGCTGGAGAGTTGGGACTGGCTGTGCTTTAACATACTCGGCAGGCTAGCCATTATTAAAATGATGATTACCGTATTCCTAAACTACTGTTCTTAAGACAGAATCTACCAATTTCCATTTACTCAGATGAAATAGACTGTTTCAAAAAATGTATCTGGCATCAAAATAGAGTACGAATTAGTTATTAAACTCTGTCAAGAAACAAAAAATCAAGTGGTCTGGCAGCTACTGTACTGATATCAAAATATATACTACAGGACGGGACATCTGCTGAGTATTCTGGACTGAAGGGAAAAGAACATGAACAGAGTCTGGGTTAATTTTAGAATGTATAATTGGAAAGCAGGCCTTTGCTTGGAATCATAAATCAATTGAGAAAACTATACCAGAAAAGTGATCACCCTCTTATCAAACCAGCACTATCGGTGCTTTATCAACATATAAGCAGGGGCGACACGTAGCAATAGGGGTTGCAGAGGTTGCGTCCGCATCAGAGCCCTTAGGTCAGAGGGGACTCGAAGGGCCCTCCCTCAACTGCAGTATTAGCTCTCTATTGGTCCAGTGCTCATAATAATCATTTCTATAGATACTGTGAATAGTGGTAATCATTAACAAACTGTTCACCCATCCCCTTCTTGCACCTCTGACACTGTAGTTGCCATTGGCAGGTTTTGATGTGCCGTATCAATTGTTATGTATGGAGTGCTTGGGGGGCCCCATTGTAAAACTTGCATTGGGGCCCACAGCTCCTTAGCTATGCCACTGCATATTAGACCAGCAAAAAATCAGCATGGCCTTTCCCTAATGATGGCACTGAATAGCTTATTTGATTTTCCTCCAGGTCGGGATCATAAATGGAAGAGGACATTTTCGTTGCAGGGGAAATGCTACCTTATTACAGTTATATCAAACAATTTGGAAATGGCCCACAATGAGGGTAGAAGTTATAACAAATTTGAAAAACATATTCTGGTAATAACTAGGCGATGTGAAGCTTTGTCATGGTATATAATTTTCTAAGAAATCTCTTCACCCTTCTTACTTACAGCCCACCAAAAATAACTAACTATTTTACAAAAGATCTGGCTCCCCAAGACCCCTACCTACCAACTCCTTCAGTATACATTTATTATGAGGTGGTATGTGACACCTGGCTGTGCTGGAAGAGTGAGCAGACGACCTTAGGAAACATGTTGGTGATGTGGGTCAGCCACACACAGTTATATATCTGGTGGCCATGTCAACAAATTAAAACATTTTGGAACAAGAGAAACCATCTCTTAACCAGATGTTTTGTATACAATATACGTTTAAATAGTTATTTCACTTTCCTAGGAGGACAGAAGTGTGCTAATTCTTTTCATACCAAACATGCTCAGATTGATTCACTGACAGTCAAAAAATTGGTTGCTGATAACTGGAAGAGTCTATGCCCCCCAGCTTTTGTGATTGGCTGACAAGAATGAAATTCTTTTTGGAATGTGAACTATTGGCTGGGGTGGGGGGAACGACAGGAACTCTAGTAATGCAAGAACTTTATGAGTTCTATGAGACAGAACAGGAGATGAGGGAAGCTGAAAGAGAGCGTTTTGGTATGTATGGGAGTGTGGGTGTACATGCGTGTGTGTATGTGAATGTGGGACCTTTTCAGTTTTTTCTTTATACATTAGTATTATTAATTTTGTCACTGGGGCTTAGAAGTTGGATGGATGGAGGGTCAGTAGCTGAACAACTTATGATGCAAAAAATCCCAACACCAGGAGTGAGCTGAAGTTTTCTCTTTTGTGCTATGCTGTTGTTGGCAGCTGACGTTCTAAAGAAAAAAAATGAATATCAAAAAGAAACATTTGGAAGCTTAACTCATTACAAATAAAACTTGTTGCCGTTACCCATAATGAAACATGCAAGGTGAATAAAAATGGATATGTCATCGTTTTAATAGTGATAAGTAGTCATCTTTTTTTTTCTCCCCACCTTATTGGAGTTCTTTAGTCATGGAAAGAAAAACTGTTAGTGTAGGTGTTATGTTCAGGAAATGATTTGAAAGTACTGGATTAGTTTCTACCTTTTGAAACACTGTGTTTTCTGTAATCTTCAAAGATTATTTAGAATAATGGTAGCTATCATCCTAGTTCCTAAATGTTAGCACTTCCATTAGATTTTTGCCCGTTACATCTTATTTTTTATATTAAAATATAGGCTTAAAGGGTATTATCAAACTAAAGAAGGGCAATTGTAGAGATGATTTGATTGAATAAAGGGAAAAGCTGTACAAGCCTTTTAAGTGCAATGATGTATTGGTGGTGGAAGGCTGTCATTATACACAATTAATGTTCTCAGAAGGAAGGAATTGATTACGGCTAGTGATGGACCCTAAGGAGCAAGTAGATCTTAAGGCTCTATGCCATGATGGGTGAGACATGCTACTCAAAACATCTAGATTATAACCATCGCTAGTCCCAGTGCATCAGTGAAATCTGTTCCTCAAACAAGGAACAAGCTATGATAATTATCACGTTAATTCTTTTATCTAACTCCTCCTTTCCACTATTCTCCTGATGCCTTGTGCTTTGAAAACATACAGTTGAAACAGAAGGCTTTTCAAACTTGTTTTTGATTAATATTTGAGTTCTCCTTTCTGCATGTTATTGAATATTATTATAACCCTGGTAAGCCTAATGCTACCTATTACTAAATCTTTCAAACATTGTTTTAAGGTATCATTATCTTTCAGGCACAAACCGACTTTCTTGCTAAAATTACTGACTTTTAGAGAAAGGTATTTACTGCAGATTTTACATGTTAATAATAGAATTTCTAGTAAATCATAGTTGCTACTGTTTTCATCTCTGCGTACGTTAAAAAGGGGCACTGGGAAAAAAGGGCGCGGGGTTTTAAATGATAAACATGGATAACGTTTAAAAATATAATGTACTATATTTCGTTTAAATATTCGTTTTTATAAAGTTATAAATCATTAAATAATGTGCATGAAATCGGCAATTGTGAAAACGTTAATCTTCCGTTTAAAAAGTGAAATGTATAATAACATTTAAAAAAAAAATTAGTAAGTAACCTTCCCTGTACCTACCCCTAACCCCTAGACCTCCGTATTGGTGCCTAAACCTAAGACCCCCCCTGGTGGTGCCTAAACCTAAGACCCCCATGGTGGTGCCTAAACCTAAGACCCCCCTGGTGGTGCCTAAACCTAAGACCCCCCTGGTGGTGCCTAAACCTAAGACCCCCCTGGTGGTGCCTAAACCTAAGGCCTCGTTCACATCATTTAGCACAGATGGCTGTGCGATTGGAACGCAACGCGTCCGATCGCACGCCATCTGCGCTCCTATGCGCTGCGCTGCAGATCCCATTCATTACAATGAATGGGATCTGCGCTGCGATTCCCAAAAATGCGTGCAGCACGCGATAGCGCAATCGCGCTGCCACGCAGCGCATCTGATGGGAACGGTAGAAGGGCTGTCTATGCCCTTCTACCGTTCTTGCGTGTCGCACACTATACGCGCTGCCAAAATGCGGACGGCAGCGCGTATAGTCTGAACGAGGCCTTAGACTCCCCTGATGGTGCCTAAATCTAAGACCCTCCTTAGTGATCACTGTATTGTGTGTAGAATAATGTTTTAGAAACAGTAAGGGATAAAATATATTACAATTTACATTACGTACTGATCGCTTTATTTTGTGAAGAATAATGTTTTACAAACAGTAAGGGATAACATTTAAAATAATGTTTTATTGAAATAGGAAACGTAAATCATCACAAGCAGTTATAAAACATTAAAAATCTTCGGGGCGCCGTTGGAAAACGTTATTATTCTCGGGTGCCCTTTTTTCCCGTTCGGCGCCCAGTAAACGATATTTATTATGGGAGTGAATGGCGGCGCCCGATTTGTCCACTAGCCTCCTGCACCCTTTTTTACTGTTTCCTTCATCTCCACCTCATACAAAATGTAAAGACAAATTAGAAGCTTATAACAGTTTGCATATGGGGGAAATGGAAAGTGAAATCCTGTTAGTTGCATCAAAGCAGAAAATAGTATAATGGGACTTTTAGGTCCAGGTTTTTCTGTGGATCCATTGAAAGTAATAAAAGGTTTGAAGTAAAACTGAAGTGAGAGGCATATGGTAGTTGCCTTATTTGTTTCTTTTTGAACAATACCAGTTGTCAGATAGTTCTGCTGAACTCTTTGGCTGCACACCTGAAACAAGTATGTGGCTAATCTGTTTGGAGCCCTGATCTGCATCTTTTTTCAGAGTTTATGGCTAAAAGTATTACAGACAGATGATCAGCAGGTCAGCCAGGCAATTTGCATTGTTTAAACGGAAATAAATATGTCAGTGTCCATATTCCTTTTACTTCAGGTGTGCTTTAATCTGAATTCTGTGGATTTTAAAAGGTACACATCAGTACACATCTTTAAAATAGAGCATCTTATTAGAGATGAGCCAGCAAGAGTTGTACGTTCATTCTCATGGCAATCAGGTCTATCTTGCTTATTTAAATTTTTATCACCCAGTAATTCACCATGTGGATGCTTTTTCACCAAGTGAGTGTGGGCAAACTCAGGGGGTGATATGTCACCAACATTTTGGCAGGAATAGGTGTCTCTTGAGTGAATCTTTTGCTCCCAGGATGCACAGCAAGGTCCAGCAGCCAATGAATAGAGATCCCAACACAGTTTATTAATAATTGGGGCCAGAGGGAGGGGTTTGTCACTCCATCCTGCATTCTCTGTGTGATAGCAGTTAGAGAGAAAGACAAGCAGAGAAGTGTATGCTTCAGTGAGAGTTCATATTGTTTGTTGGTAGCTCTACTGCACCTAGTATGTACTGATCAGCTATAGCATTCCTTCAGTTCTGACTCAATAACTTAGGTAGAAGTGTGTGTTCCACTAGGTAGGTAGTACTTTTCTACTACTGCAGGGTCACATTGTCCCTTAACTAGCTCTACCAACGTAATTGTCATTCCTAGGAGTGAATGTATGTCGATTTAGTACTTATTTACTTACTGTACAAGTCCAACTTAAAAGTTGTTTTATACTGTGTCCATTGCTCTCCCCAATAAAATTATATTTGTTTCATTACATTTTGAAATGTTTAATCTGTATGCAGTTCATCTCACCAAATTCCAATTTGCCTGCTTTTACTTTTAAATACCATTTTCTGAAAAACCACAAGAGCCCATATGCAATTCCTTTTTTCACCTGAGTTTTCTCCTAGGTGATATTTTTAAACTTGCCAATAAAATGCCTTTTAAACCACCAGTAAGCAAACAAATGCTTAAAATAATTTTGATATTACATTTTCACCTACTTTTTGGTACTTTTTCCATTGCAAAGTGATAAAAAGTTATTATAAATCAAAGATGAAAAATTATCTCCTAGGACAAAACTCAGGTGAAAAAGTAGTTGCATATGGGCCAAGGTCTTTTGGAACTTTTTTCCCCCTTGTTGCTAGAGATGGCCCGAATCTCCGATTTTCGGTTCGCGAACCTCCGCAAAAGTTCGGTTCGCGCGAACTTTCGCGAACCCGCAATAGACTTCAACGGGGAGGCGAACTTTGAAAACTAGAAACACTTATGCTGGACACAAAAGTGATGGAAAAGATGTTTCAAGGGGTCTAACACCTGGAGGGGGGCATGACGGAGTGAGATAAATGCCAAAAGTCCCAGGGAAAAATCGGGATTTGACGCAAAGCAGCGTTTTAAGGGCAGAAATCACATTGAATGCTAAATTGCAGGCCTAAACTGCTTTAAAACATCTTGCATGTGTATACATCAATCAGGGAGTGTAATTAGAGTACTGCTTCACACTGACACACCAAACTCACTGTGTAATGCACTGCAAACAGTTGTTTGTGTTGTGACGGCCGTGCTGGACTGGTGTGCACCATGGTGAGATTGCTCTTCCTCAGTGATATCAGGTAATGTCTGACTGCCTTATAAACTTTCGATGGTTCTTTCTCTACCATTGTTAAAGCTTACATATATTTTTTTTAAATACTTGTTCTGCTTGCTGTTCAGTACCTGCAACGAGAATCTGTTATGGAGGGAAAGTCTGCCATTGTGAGTGACCACGGGTAATGGCCGGGGAATCAGGGTTCGATTCCGGTCCGGAGTTGGAGCCTAAGAAACCGCAACCACCACCACACATCCAAGGAAGGCAGCAGGCATGCTGTGGGCAAAGCAGCAGGAACGGCTACCACACACATCCAAGGAAGGCAGCAGGCATGGCATGCACATCCCGAGGTAGTGACCAAAAATAACAATACAGGAGGACTTTTGAGGCCCTGCTGTATATGACACTGATTGACTTTACTACCTGTAACGAGAATCTGTTATGGAGGGCAAGTCTGCCATCCATTCAAGTGAAAGGTATGCACTGACTGCCAGGTATAATACAATGTGCAGTCACAAATGCAGTGACTGCAAACAACTGTTTGTGTAGTGACGGCCGTGCTAGACTGGTGCGCACCACTCGTCAGAGTGCAGGTGATGGCGGCTTTCCAGCCCATATGGTCGCCGGGCTGAGGTAGCTGAATGACAGAACAGTAACTGTCCAGCTGATCAAATTTAGTCTGTTCACAATGAAGCAATGACCTTATTATCCCCCCCCCCCCCGAGACACTCATATAGCCGGTGGTCATTGCTTCATTGTGATACGCAAGCCCCTTCACCGCTGCAAGGTAATTGACACAAGAACATGCCTTTTGTTTTATTGTTGCAGCTGCAGTCCAGCAAGAGAAATTAGGCAGGCATGTACACGCACCAGAAAAATTATTACAGCAACCTTAAAAATTCAGGAATCCACCTGGAGTCCTGGACCCTCTTGGTGGTGGCGAAGAAGGCAGTCAAGTGGCCTGCGGGCAGAGATGCTGTGTGTGGAGCGACTTAGTCTTGGGGAAGCCAGTCACACGGCGTGCAGGCAGAGATGCTGTGTGTGGGGACGGGCTTAGTCTTGGGGCGGGCAGTAGGCCTCCGGGATCCATGCCTCATTCATTTGATAAAGGTGAGGTACTGAACCCTTTTGTGACTTAGGCGACTTTACTTCTCAGTGACAATGCCTCCAGCTGCGCTGAAAGTCCTTTCTGATAGGATGCTTGAAGCAGGGCAAGACAGAAGTTGGTTGGCAAATTGGGACAGCTCTGGCCACAGGTCAAGCCTGCGCACCCAGTAGTCCAAGGGTTTATCGCTGCTCACAGTGTCTACAGCCACACGTAGGTGGGTGGGTGCACAGTGAACAACAGGTAGGTATATGCAGTGGGTATTACAATGTGCACCTGTCACACACACAGGTAGTAGTCACTGAATGTGCTGGGCCTGGCAGTGGCACACACAGTAGGAATTACTAAGGCTGTCTATGCAACACAAGTGTCAGTGGGACACACACACAAAAAAAAAATAGATCACAAGAACAAGATTAGCCCTCAAAAGAGCTGTTGCGGGGTGCATTTTTAGCAATAACGATCAGCAATAAGAATAGAGATGTCCCGAACAGTTCGCCGGCGAACGATTCCCGGCGAACTTCCGGTGGTTCGCGTTCGCCATGTAAGGCGAACTTTTCCGGAAGTTCGGTTTGCCCCCATAGTGCACCATTAGGGTCAATGTTGACCCTCTACATCACAGTCAGCTGGCACATTGTAGCCAATCAGGCTACACTCTCTCCTGGAGCCACTCCACGATGCAGGTACTTGGCCTCGTAAGTCCTTTAAGCTCATTGTTAACAAAACACACTCATTTTTCCTTCCTGAATTTACTGCATTTAAACAACCTTCTATGCAGATTATTTAAAAGTTTGAACATGCAGTCTGCTCCAGCTTCCCAAAGAGCTTACTCTTATCATTAAGCTCCAGAATGATGTAAGACAGACACTGTGTGGCTTAACAATAAATTACAGATGTTTCTGCAATGCACAGCCACATAAATATGACTTTTAATATTTATTTAAGTAACTGATTTTTTTGCTTTCTACATGCTGTTATGTGACTGCTACTTGTTTATGACATCAGACCTGGAATGCCAGAGATTCTATGGTGAAGAAAATCTACACTGAAAACGTGCATTTTTTTCACACACCTGAAACAAGCATGGAGCTAATCCAGTCAGACTTGAGTCAGAAACACCCGATCTGCATGCTTGCTCAGGGTCTATGGCTTAACATATTAGAAGCAGAGGATTAGCAGGAAAGCCAGACAACTTGTATTTTTTCAAATGAAATGCATATATCAGTCTCTATATCCTTCTCAGTTTAGGTGTGCTTTAAGTGTTGTTTGGACTCAGCAGGAATGTGCAATTTGTATTATGGTATGGCTATGTAATGATTATATCTATTGTAACATACCTAGTGTATGAGTGGTAATAATAATTGGATAAGGAGTGGGTTATATTTTTAGGTTGGTAATTATTGGAATGTAGTTGATCAGTCATTTAGGGCTATTGCTGCCATTTCCCTGCCCTGGCTATGGAACATGTGGACTACTGGTTATCATTACTGAGACCTTTTACCGACACCCCAGCTTTATCTCTGCATCCTGTTTATTTTTGGCTCTTTAATGGTTTTTGTGACTGTGAACAGTGTTGTCAGGTGAAATTGGGAGAATTTGTTTTTGTTGAGGCATGGTAGGTGGGGATGTCAGTGGGCAGAGCCTAGATGGGCATTGGCAAACATCATTCCTATATTGGATGGGGGGAAGGAGTTATGTGGAAGCCATGCCCCCTGAGGAAGTCAAGAGGGCTTGCTGAAATAGATAGGTAGCTTCCCCCAGTATAGGTTAGATAGGTAGGTGCCCCCAGTATAGGTTAGATAGATAGATGCCCCCAGTATAGATTAGATAGGTACCTTCTCCCAGCATAGGTTAGATAGGTAGCTTCCCCCAGTATAGATTAGATAGGTACCTTCTCCCAGTATAGATTCGATAGGTAGCTTCCCCCAGTATAGATTAGATAAGTAGCTTCCCCCCAGTACAGATTAGATAGGTAGCTTCCCCCAGTACAGATTAGATAGGTAGCTTCCCCCAGTATAGATTAGATAGGTACCTTCCCCCAGTATAGATTAGATAGGTAGCTTCCCCCCCCAGTATAGATTAGATAGGTAGCTTCCCTCCAGTATAGATTAGATAGGTAGCTTCCCCCATTATAGATTAGATAGGTAGCTTCCCTCCAGTATAGATTAGATTGGTAGCTTCCCCCCCAGTATAGATTAGATAGGTAGCTTCCCCCAGTATAGATTAGATAGGTAGCTTCCCCCAGTGTAAGTTAGATAGAATTGTTCCCCGACCCAAGCAAGGAGGTGGGTGCTGAGCGGAGTGGCGGTGGCAGAGGGCAGTTCAAAACTGACCTTCCTTCGGATTGACGCAGCACAGCCTCCATATTCTTACGACTTCCTACCCCTGGTTACACAGGGGGCGCTGTTACCAAGGCAACAGACGCCGGAGGGAGGAAGTCAGAAGAAGATGAAGGCTGTGCTTCGTCGAATGGAAGGTGAGTTTTTAACTGCCCGCTCCCCCCGCTCCTCCGCCCAGTGCCCCCTCCTGCTGCTCATTCGATCCGGGGCACCATTGCAACAGGTTCGTGGGAGATGCCCCAGATCAAAGGCCCTAGCGACCCACTGCCTTTGAGAGTATGGAAATGGTTAATATTTTAAGGCACTAGTGAAACAAGGGCATAAAGAAATGCTTTGCTTGATTCTGCCCACTGTCATGAGGTTATGCAGTAATCCATTGTGATTTGGTGCTTTAAGTGATGTCCAGGATAAAAAGGTAATAATGCACTTTTCAATGATTTTTCAGGAAGCCTGCACATTTTTTTTAATTTGCATGAATAAACAGATTTCTGCAAAAATCATCGGCAAACGTTTCTCTTTAATATATACCTTTGTCTACATTGTGGATTAGTGCTTTAAATGTATTGTTTAAGATCTGGTAGAGCAAAAGAAAGATGTTGTCTGTTTTGCTTCACCAGCAGCAGAGGGTGAGAAAAGGAAGAGCTTGTCATATTTTTGACACATTTGGTGCAATAACGGAATAACTGCTTCTAAATCAGGATCCAAGCTTATTAAAATAGAATACCATATATTTTAGTGGGAAGCTATGTCTCACGTGCAGCATGTTCATATTTTTCCTATTAGCAGACGATGTCATTTTTCAAACCATTTACACTCTATGCCAGCCGTGAAATAAAGTAATTAGTGCACATAATAAATACACACTTAGCATGAATTAGGATTATCTTAATGTGCATTTGTCAAGCACTTAACAAAGGGAGCCTTTCTAGTGAGAGGGCCCATCTGGCAGTGAAGAGGTTAAGATTAGTAACATATGTTCTTGTCAGCATGTATTTAGCACCTGCAGAAATGAGCAGGAGGACTGTGACAGCAGAGAGGCAGAGCGCCCGCTGAGGAGACTGTGCACACTGTCAACAAATTTTACTTTGTTAATTTTTTCTTATTAAAAGCAATCCAAGAAAAGAACGTAATAGTGCAGGTGTTCAGAGCGGCACAGCAAGACCATTTAATGAGAGGAAAGGTACACGCACCTCTCACTCTATCATCCCTCTTTACAGAATAGGGCTGCAGTAACATCAGAGAGACTGCAAGTGCCTCCCAATACTCGTAAGATCTTGTCTGCTTAGCAATGTGCCTGTTTTTGTAGTGTTTTTAATTGGCTTTTATCTGTACTGGATTCTAAAGTCTATGAGAATTTCACAAAGTGCAATGGAACGCATATCTTCAAATATGTGTTATGGGGGCGGGGGAGTAGCGCCATGCAGGGAATTTTAAAAAAAGGGGGAAAATAATCTTGAATAGACCGAAGAAAAAGAAAATGCTTTAAAGGCTAAATACACATTTGCGGCCTTTTTTATGCCTGGGATTAAATGCGTATTGTAGATAGAAAAGGACTATTTAGTGAATATAAATCCTCTCTAGTTCATACCTGTTAACACTCCCCAAACAAGAAAAAAATCTGGGACAGAACTGTTTCTCTTTGAGGTACAGTATACAGATGAAAATTTGAGCCATCCCAAATTTTCAACCTGTGGGCAAGTCAAAAAAAACTATTCGAACCTGTCAAAAATCTGGGCTGTAGAAATTGAGCTTTACATAATATGTCGCCTTCAGTATATCTGCAATGAACACTGCATCTCAGAAACATCAGATCTTCCAGAAATATAACCTGCTGAATTAATATGCAGATTACAATTTTTACCTGTACACATTAACCTTGACACTTCCCTCCTTTAGTGGGATTGGTGGCTTCAGGGACCACTAAGGAAGCTCAGAAGTTTAGTTCACTTAAAGAGAACCCGAGGTGGGCAGATGGGGCAGATGGGACACAGAGGAATGTTCTCTGTCTCATGACATGCCTCCGTGTCCCCCCACCGCCACTCTCTGCCCTGCCCACCGCCACGCTATAGCCCCCCCCCCAGATTAGCGACAATATTTGTCACTATCTCAGAGGCAAACACAGGGAGAGTGATTCCCTGCTCAAAATGCCTGCCAGGGGCAGGGCCATTGGGCATCTCTCTCTCCCTGGCCCTGCCCCCTGCCGCTCCCCCGCCTCCCTGAATGCTGTGAAAGACACACAGTCTCTCCTTGCAGCGTCGTGACCTATAGGTCACAAAAGTGAAAGATGGCCAGTGCGACCCACAGGAGTGATGGAGAGTGGTGGTTTTTGCGGCTACCTGATCTGCTTAGCCCCCCCGGGTCAGGTGCTACTTTTTTTTTCATTTTTTGAGCTCACCTCAGGCTCTCTTTAACTTTCTGTTTGGTGTTCATTTGAACAATGTACATGCCTGATAATTAGAGATTATGGTATGGGCTGGCAACCCTAACCTGAGTATTGTCAATCCAAAGTGAGGGTGGCCCAGAGGATATTAGCAGTTGTGTAACTGCTTTCACAAGCCTGCACTTTTTTTTTCAAATAAATGTATGCTCTTTTGGGTTTCTTAAGCTATAGTTGTCTTGAACCCTTTAGCAGCTAGTTTATTTAGAGGCTTGCAAGTGCTCCAGGCCAATTTATTTTAGCACTTTTTTATTTCTTTATTTGTTACATTTTCTTGCTTCTTATTAGTACTGCTGTAATGTTTATTTATGGCCACTTGTTACTAGGAGGCAGTGTAAGACAATAACAGAGGTCATCTGCTTTCAGTTTCGATTATTTCTGCTAGATAGAGAGAGATCAAAGCATTCCAAGAATTTATAGCACTAGTTCTGCTGAATGAGGTCAAAAGCAGTGCACTTATCTAACATGAAATAACTATATAGGCCTCAATTCACGGAGCTTTATCAAACACTTTATCAAACGTTTGATAATTTACCTCATGGGTAAAATCTAATTTTGAATTCACTAAGGTGTTATAGATTTATCTAATGTTTTATCGATGAAATGATCAATAAATCTATAACACCTTAGTTAATTCAAAATCAGATTTTACCTATGAGGAAAATTATCAAACGTTTGATAAAGCTCTGTGAATTGAGGCCATTGAAGCTGCTAATGGGTTAAAGTGGGATTATACTCCAAAAATGGAAATTTCAGTAACTACTTTTAGTTACATTAAAGAACATTTGAAAGTGATCCCTGTGTATAAAAACCTTTATTTTCACTGCAGAGATCAGGAGATGTTTGCTTATCTCTTGTCATCAGCACAGGCAAATGTAATCATTGTCAGCTGAAGCTCTCTGAGGCATGTATCTTCACTCTGCCCCTATCCTTTTCTGCTAAAGTGACTCAGCGGTTGCCAGGGTGATGTGTTCATTCAACAGAAATAGGAGGGGGGCAGAATGAAGACACATTCCTCAGAGAGCTTTAGCTGGCAAGGATTACATTTGCCTTTGCTGATAAGAGATAAGCAAGCTTCTCCTGCTCTCTGCAGTGCAAGTAAATGTTTTTACGCACAGAGAATGTGCGGGAATGCTTTCAAATGTTCTTTCATGTAAGGTCCTGAGCCCACTGACGCAGTTGTGTCTGCTTTTCAGTTACACATCAATGTTACAGATGCCAAAAAGTGGACAGAAGCTAACACAACTGTGTTAGTGGGCCACAGGCTCTAATTAAGAGTAGTTACTGAAATTGTAGTTTTATTTTAAGGGATACACACATGCATCTGAAGATACACATCCACAATTTTACAAACCTTCAAAGGCATGGTCAATAAGATGCAAATAATTCTTTGTTGATGCAGGAAGATGCAAATGTGGTATGTAAATTTATGCAACTTGAAAATAGACCAACTGAATTCTACCTCTGCTTCATGCAGTTGCTCCATTTTCAATTTGCATTAATTTACATATAATATTTGCATTATCCTGCATCCACTCAGAATTATTTCGTTAAAGATCGTTCCAGCTTCCATGAAAAATTCCTCTGTGCCTACTCACACATGCATGGATGTATTTCCTCTGACTTCCTTCATCATAAGGTGGGAGTAAATCCCTGTTTCATAACATTGGATAACACTGGATAGAGGTACCCTGCAGAGGAGGTGGGAAAGGCTTTGTAGCGCCAGCTTTGAAAAGTTACTAACATTTTAAAGGGAATCTGAAGCTAGAGGTATATGGAGGCTGCCATATTTATTTCCTTTTAAATAATATATGTTTCCTGGCAGTCCTGCTGATCAGCAGTGTCTGGGCAGCACATGTGTAAAAAGCATGCAGCTTATTTTGCCATATTTGTCAGAAACACCTGATCTGCATGCTTGTTCAGGCCTTGTTCACATTGCGTTCGGCTCGCATGTCCGTCCGCGGTGGGCGCTTTTTAAAGCGTTTTCCAGCGATTTTCTGCGCGTTCGCTCGTTTTTGTCGGTGTTTTGTAAGCGCTTTTGCAGAGCGCTTCCATCTTTTGAACCGGGAAAAAATCCGGAAAAAATAAATACAATGTATTTTTGAAAAAAAAAAAAACGCTCACGCAATCGCTATACCCTCCATTGAGGCAAATCGCCTCAAAAATGGCCCAAGCACTGCTTTTCTAAGTGCATTGCAAATGAACCATTCAGATATGAACTCTCTCATAGAGAATCATTGAACAAGCGCTTTCAGGGCGATTTTAAAAATTGCCCACAATTACAATTTTGCAAAACGCTTATAATGTGAACAAGGCCTCAGGGTCTATGGCTTAAAGGGGAACTTCAGCCTACACAAACATACTGTCATTAAGTTACATTAGTAATGTTAATTAGAATAGATAGGTAATATAATTTTTTATCCACCCCGTTTTAAAAGAACAGGTAAATGTTTGTGATTCATGGGGGCTGCCACCTTTGTCATGGGGCAGCCATCTTTTTGGTTGAAAGGAGGTGACAGAGAGCATAAGACACAGTTCCAACTGTCCTGTGTCCTGATAACCCCTCCCAGCTGCATGCGCTAGGCTTCAAATGTCAAATTCAAAATGTAAAAAAAAAAAAAATTGCTCCAAAACAGCAGAACGAGAAGAACAACATCAGAAATCCCATCATGCTTTGCACAGCATCAGGGGAAAAATGCCCAGGCAGTTTTCTTCTGTGCAGCTAAAAATGAGGCTTGTATAAGAGAAACAAAGTTCTGATGCTGTGAAACTGTTAAAGAAACACCAAGCCTTTTCAGTGCTGCTGAGTCGATTTTTAGTCTGGAGCTTCACTTTAAGGTATTAGAGGCAATGGATCAGCAGGACAGCCAGGCAACTGGTATTGTTTAAAAGGAAATAAATATGACAGCCTCCATATCACTGTCAGTTCAGGTTTCTTTTAAGGACCATGTAGATTAGTATTGCTTGGGGAATACCAGCCAGTGTTAGAGAAAACGGCTTAATGTGGCTTTGGGACATGCTGTTTATAAAAGAAAAAAAAAGAAAGAAAAAGATTATTGAAAAATAAAAAATCCCCAATTTCTTATTATTACTTTTAAAAAAACAGTGCATGCTCATGGTCATGTGCATCTACAGTAATATTCGTGAGTAACATCCTAGCCATAACATTGCTAAATTGGTGCATGCTTTTTTGATAAATATGAGGTTTAGCCGCCATCAGGCCTGAGCTATGGCCATACAGTTATAGCAAACAGTGCATTTAAGCACTCTGTTTTCCTATTCACTTCAGTGTATCCCTGCATGGTTGCAGTAACAACATCCACCCGAGCCTCTGTTACTGTTTGCATAGAGTTAAGGTGAACATCTTAGTAAATCAGGGCCATATTTTTTCATGCAGCTGTCCAAGGTCCTGAAATAATTTGGCTATCTGTAAAATAGGGAATGACAAGTGCTACAGAGGGCTCTTGCTATAAGCAGTTCTACATAAAGGATTATTCAAGATCTTTATTATGTAATTTGTGATACTGATATAACATATTTCACTTGACAAAGCATACACACTGACTGCTTTACAAAAGGCTAAATTTACTGAAGGTTTATGGTTCACTACCTCTGCATTCATCCTGGTAACCTAGCATTTCTACCAAGAGCCGGAACGATCATTTTATTTCGGGGATGTTATTATACAGGAGGCAGAGACAGAATCTTCCAGACTTAATCAGCCCATCCTTACTTTACCACATCTAGGAAAGCCTACAGGAACATCAGATTTACTGTAGTTGTGAGATAAATGTAATAAAGGAAAGCATGACTTGAGAAAAATGGATTGATTTTAGCATGCTATTACAATGCTATGTGTTTTCAGTGCATTTACAATGCCTTTGTCATTCAACTGCTGAGGGGCTTACAATGCATTTCAAATAAAACCAATACATGCAAACAGTAGCTGAAGACAGATCAGCGGCGTAGAACATTCGACAATTACCAAAACTACAAGTACAACAACCCCATAGGCTACCAACTTACACACTTACTTGCATACGCATGCGCACACACGCACGCACACACACACCTACATACCTACCTTTTGCTTCCCACTTGGGATTGGTTGTGGAATCCAATTATCTGAAGGCCCCTATGCATAGAATGTCACCACACCGGTCAAATCCTTCTGTGATTTTGTTGCCTATGCACAAAAGTCTACAATACATCTGACATGGCCAACTAATATGCCAGTAGCTGATCTCATTCTGTGGTAGGGACTGACTGGGATACATTTCTGAGTCAAACATACAGAGTTTATAAAACTGAGTGTGTGTAGAGACATCCGAGTAGCAACCCTTAAAATATAACTCCATTTTCATTATAACAATTAGCATCTACATCAAAGCTGCACATGTTTTTAGCTACAGTTTTGATAAAACAAACAAACAAAAACTACAGGAAATTCAATTTTATTTCACCTTTTTGCACCCATGGTGACAGAACAGTTTAGCATATCTAATATATATGGCAAAACTTGCACTTCCACACTGGCCATTGTAGTAAATAGCCCTCTCTGGAACCGCACCTCATTTGCTTTTGCTTGTCTTTAGCCGCAATTTTAAATTGCAAAGCAGTTTTCTTTTTTCCTTCACAATGCACACATTTCTGAAAGAAATACATTGGGCTTGATTCACAAAAGAGTGCTAACTGTTAGCACGGCCGTTTTCACGCGAATTTTTGCATTGCGCGCGCTCGCAAATTTTCGCGCGAAATGATAACGTTTTCGTGCGCAAACGCGAATTTTACAGCAAAATTGATAACGTTTAGCGCGAAAATTCGTGTTTGCGCGCGAAAACTCGCAATCGCGCGCAATGCGAAAACTCGCAATCGCGCGCAATGCGAAAATTCGCGCGAAAACGGCCATGCTAACAGTTAGCACTCTTTTGTGAATCAAGCCCTTTGTGCTGTAATCATAGGCAGAAATCCAGACCGAATGCAGAGCACGCAAACCCCCAGAAATGCCTACAAAATCACCAGTGCAAGTGTGCTCCCAGCCTAAGGGCCCTTTCACACCGAGGCGGTGCAGTATGGTATTTTTACCGCACCCCACCGCCGTGCAATTAAAGTCCATGGAGACTTCCATACTGGGAAGTTACGGCGTGACGTGATGGAAGTGACGTTTTCACCGAATCCCTGACGCAGGCCAAGAACTACGTTAACGCTGCGACGCTGTGTTGAGTTGCGGCGATCTGTGTCAGCCCAGAAGCCATGTTAGTCTATGACGACAAGTAGATTTTTAAAAAAAAACACTGACGTGATGTCACGGTGCGCATGTTTGGAAGTGTATTTAAACAATATACTTACGCATGCTCGAAGCAGGAAGTCACGGCAAGTGCGCATCACGTGCGTGTCACTTCCTGCTTGGCCAATGGCCAGACAATGAACACCGCACAATAGCGCAGTGTTCCCTGAAGGCCTGTTTTTGACGATGCAATGTGGCACTCCTGACACACTGCATCGCTGACAATGGTTTCTAATGTGAAACCAGCCTTTGGGTTTTTTGGAAGGGTTTCTTGCTTTCCTCTTGATCAACTGAGTTTTTTGAGGGATACCACTTTTTTTGGTGGAACTTGATGAATGGATGTCTACGGTATGTAACGATGGGCCTGATGCACTAAAGGGCGATACAGTTGTGCAGGGGAGCACCGCCCGTTACATTTTAAGTGGCACGTGTGTTACCAGGATAACGTGTGTGTTAGCAATACAGTAATGTGGGGTGCTCTCCTTGCACTAGTACCAATAAAATTGCTATGTGCCTCCTACGCTCAGCAAATTTACTGGTCTTTTGTGCATCAGGCCCATTGTAACTTAAAGTGGAGTAACACTTTACTACCTCACCCATAACAATCACGTAACTGTAAAAGTAGTATGTGAATGTCTGGATTTCATATAAGAAGCCAGTGGGTAGAAGGTTGAGCTGATTAAAGTAGAGGACTCAAAATCAGTGGTGTAGCAATAGGGGATGCAGAGGTTGCGGCTGCTCCGGGGCCCATGGACCAGAGTGTCCCACTAGGGGCCTTGCTTCATCCATCTTATCAATTTCAAAATCCTGTGCTTGGCCTACAAATCAGTGCACAAGACCTGCCCGACCTACATTTCTGATCTGGTCCACAGACACATACTAGCCCACCCCCTCCGATCCTCCAATGACCTGCGCCTAGTCGCACCACGCATAACTCAGTCACATGCACGTTTGCAGGACTTCACCAGGGCTGCCCCTACTCTCTGGAACTCGCTCCCACCAGCCGCCAGACTCACCCCCACCTTTAATACCTTCAAACAAGCTCACAAGACTCACCTCTTCACACTCGCATACCCCCCTACACCAGCATCATAATATGTTCTGTTAGACACCCTCTGAAAAGATGCACCTACTGTCTCCACCCCACCTTTTAGTTTGTAAGCCTCTGGCAGGGCCCTCCTCCCTAATGTATCCATCTTGATTATGCAATCTTACTCACAACCACCCCTCTTGTAGACTCGAACAGTCTCTATTTTGACCTATGACACTGTATTGTTATCAAATCATTTGCATGATCTTGTTTTGTTGTGAGTTTCCGTATGTTCTACCTGTATGTTAACCCATGTATCAATTGTGCAGCGCTGCGTAATATGTTGGCGCTTTATAAATACAATTAATAATAATAATAATAATAATAATAATCTTATTAGCTTTTCATTGGTGCTATGCTGGTAATGAACACCTATATGTGCACTGCCTAGTGCTCTAAATACTCTAAATACACCTCTCTGATACTGTAGCTGTCTTGATTTTGGGGCTACATATCAATAGAGTGCTTGGGGCCTCATGTAAAGCTCACACCGAGGGCCCCAAGCTCCTTAGTTATGCCGCTGCTAAAGACACTCACCCCTGGAGTTACAAGCTGCATAGTAGAAATTAAAGCTGCAATTAATGTTCCAGGTAATAACACTATGAAATATCCATGATCCAGATATGTATGTAAATCATGCTTGCTTACCTGTGCTCTGCACTTGTGGCTGCTCCCCTCCTCTTCCTGTGCACTCTGTACTTGATGGCTTCTGCCCAACAATACTGCATTTCTTGCAGCATGGAGAGCGAGGAAGATGCCTGTCACTTGTCCTTATTCACTATGAAATGTTACTGAAGAAGGTTTGGAGATTATAATCAGTAAAGGGATAAACAGGGTCACAGAAGCAGAATGTTTAGTTTCGCTGTGGCACATTCTGTACTCTGTTCCAACATAAAGAAAAATGAAACAGTGGATCTGGAGTGCCTGTACCTGTCACCATGAGAACAGGTCTGAGCCTTTCTATACTGTGAGTTTTCCTTTTGGGGTGTTATAGTATACAAGCACATGGTATGCATGCTTATTTACTCACTATACCAGCATGCATACCTTGTACTGCTTCCATCACCCACGTATGCAGTGTTTAGAATAATTCAAAAGTATAATTATGCAAATAACTGGACATGATGAACTCAGATCAGGCACTGTTTATAATAAAGGTAGATGTGCTATTTTCAATTTTAAGCACCTAATCTTCAAGCTTGTCTGAGGTCTGTGGCTAAAAGTATTAGAGGCAGAGAATCAGCAGGACAACCAGGCAATCTGCAATGTTTAAAGAGAAATAAATATAGCAGCCGGCATATCACTCTAACTTCAGGTTTCATTTAACACTGAAAATGGGCTGGCTTTGCTGTTATTTTTTATTAAAGAGTTTATTGTGAGGAAAAGCAGACACCAGGGGGTGCTGTGGGAATCATCTCCCTTTGCAGTGGAGAGCTTTGTAAAGTGAGTTCATTAGACATTTTTTTTGCAGTTACTGGTTTAATTCTAAACACCCAATATGGTTGTTGAAAATGTTTCTATTGTTATCATTGCTACAAAGCCCAAGTTATACATGACAGCATCTTTTAGGCAGAGAACACACTAGATGCGATTGTGTGTGTTTTGCTGCGGATGGAAAAACGTGCACGATTCCACAGGCTATTGAAGTCTATAGCCTCGCTTTGGAAATGCTCATCGTGACTGTTTGTTCTCATTTTGCCTTTGCGATTTTCCGTGTGTTTTTAAAATGCACAGCTTTTTGCTTTTTCCTGCATGATGTGTGCATTTGCAATTTCAGTATATGCCTCTGCAAATGCAAAATTGTGGCATGATCGCGTCAAAATGTTCCAGTTAAACGTGTACGCAAAAGCCAACAGAGACATGAGAATTGCAGGGTTAAATGGCCCTGCAGGTGTGTTCCCTCCCTAACATTACAATGTTGTTGTATGTAACATATTTAGACAAGACAGTGGAAATGCTTGGCACTACTGACAATTTATTGCTTCATTCACTTGACTTCACAAAGTATGCATAAAAAGTCCATCTTGTGCGTAGCTGGACTCTTGGACTCTTTATGCATACTTTGTAATGTCAAGTGAATGAAGCAATACATTGTCAGTAGTGCCAAGCATTTCCAGTGTCTTGTTGTTGTTGGTGTATTGAACTGCTTGAAAAATGTTGCACTGGATGAATAAAGAACTGTGATTTTTTAGTACATAATTCTATATTTTTTACTGGTATATTTTTTGTGCATCAGAAAAAAATCACAGTAACCATCATAAAAGACATAACGGCAATTAGAGTCCTAATTGAACGATCATATGGATGCAAAATTTTGCACTGAATAAGTTAAGAACTGTGATTTTTAGTATATCATTTTACTTTTTTTGTTTTTTTTGTTTTTGTTACCGGTATATTTTTTGGGCATCAACAAAAATTAAAGTAACAGTGGATGCTTTACGACAGTAATCGTCACAACAACCCTAATCAAGCAGGATCCTGCGGTGTGTGTGATTCTGTGATGGTTGGTCATTGAGTGTGGTTGGATGTGTGTTCTGAAGCATTAGCACTGCCATAATTGAGCTGATTTTTATAGGTAGGTGAATGCATGAAAACACACACACATATATATATATATATATATATATATATATATACATATATATATATATATATATATATATATATACATACACACATCATATATATATATATATATATATATATATATATATATATATATATATGTGTATGTATATATATATATATATATATATATATATATATATATATATATATATATATATATATATATATATATATATATATATATATATATACACACACAGTGGCTTGCAAAAGTATTCGGCCCCCTTGAAGTTTTCCAAATTTTGTCACATTACTGCCACAAACCTGAATCAATTTTATTGGAATTCCACATGAAAGACCAATACAAAGTGGTGTACATGTGAGAAGTTGAATGAAAATCATACATGATTCCAAACATTTTTTACAAATAAATAACTGCAAAGTGGGGTGATTATTCAGCCCTCGGAATCAATACTTTGTAGAACCACCTTTTGCTGCAATTACAACTGCCAGTCCTGTAGGATATGTCTCTACCAGCTTTGCACATCTAGGACCATATGCAATTCACTTTTTGACCTGAGTTTTCTCCTAGGAGATACATTTTCATCTTGTATTTAAAGAGAACCCGAGGTGGCTTTGTATAACGTTAGTGGGGCACAGAGGCTGGTTGGGCACACTAACACCAGCCTCTGTTGCCCCATGGTGTGTGTCAAAGACCCCCCTGCTCGCCGCTATACCCCCGCAATGCTGGCGACACGCAGCGTGTCGCCAGCACAATGTTTACCCTAGCGCTGTCTGTCAGCGCCGCTCCGCCGCCTCCTCCGCATCGCCGCTACCCGCCCTCGTCCCTTCCCTCACGCTGATTGGAGGGAAGGGACGAGGGCGGGTAGCGGCGATGCGGAGGAGGCGGGGGAGCGGCGCTGACAGACAGCGCTAGAGTAAACATTGTGCTGGCGACGCGCTGCGTGTCGCCAGCACTGCGGGAAGGATAGCGGCGAGCAGGGGGGTCTTTGACACACACCATGGGGCAACAGAGGCTGGTGTTAGTGTGCCCAACCAGCCTCTGTGCCCCACTAACGTTATACAAAGCCACCTCGGGTTCTCTTTAAAATAACTTTTCAGCATTTTGCAAGTGAAAAAGTACCAAAATGTAGTTGTAAACTACTATCAAAATTATTTTGAATATTTTCTTGCATGCTGGTGGTTTAAAAGGCATTGTATTTAGTAACTGTAAAAATATCACCTAGTAGAAAACTTGGGTGAAAAAAGTGAATTGCATATGGGCCTTAGAGCAGTGGTGCTCAGCAGAGCTCGAATATTCGAGTAGCTCGAATATTCGAGCTCTTTTTCAGCTATTCGAGCTCGGTATTCGAGCTCCGAATAGCTGCAGGTATTCGAATGGGCTATTCGAGTATACTGGAATAGCTCATTCACTATTTGCGCTATTCGAGCAAACAGCGCTAAAATACTGAGCTCGAATAGCGTCATAGCCCAGATTGATGTCCTTAGAGCCAATCAGAGGGCTCCCAGGCCCTCTGACGGCAGCCAATCACTGAGGGGGACCCTGGCCAGCCCCTACCCTATAAATAGCGGCCGCCATGTTCGGTTTTTCCGTCCTTGCCTGACTTTGTACAGAAAGAGATCTGCTCCTTTGTGCTTTGGCTTAGCAAGAGCTTTATTGTGGTCAATCACCTAGCGTTTTTGCTCACATACACCTCCTATATACACCTAAATTGTTGTTAGTTAGATAGACATTGTATTTTAGTTAGTAGCTTTTGTGTTACATAGAGAGAGACAGCTGCTGCAGGCTTACAGCTTTAGGCCTCAGGGCCTGCCTGTGTGGGCAGCTGTTCTCTCCTGTCCTCTGTTTATTTCTCATCTATACCAGTATTTCTGCTGCCTTTACTACTGATTGATTGTATTTTGTATTGTAGTTATATACTGTAACTGTACTAGGACACTCACTGTCACTGTTCATAGGCTAGCTCCTGCGTGTGCGTGCACTCACTGTCTGTGTACACACACTCTATTTCCTTCTGATTACTACTTATTATTGTAACTGCTAGTTGTACTTCCTGACTGTTACTACTTACTTACTGTACTAGGGACACTCACTCAGTCACTGTTCATAGGCTAGCTCCTGCGCGTGTTTGCGCGTGCGTGCACTCACTGTGTGTGTACACACACTCTATTTCCTTCTGATTACTACTTATTATTGTAACTGCTAGTTGTACTTCCTGACTGTTACTACTTACTTACTGTACTAGGGACACTCACTCAGTCACTGTTCATAGGCTAGCTCCTGCGCGTGTTTGCGCGTGCGTGCACTCACTGTCTGTAGTGTACACACACTCTATTTCCTTGTGATTACTACTGATTATTGTAACTGCTAGTTGTACTTCCTGACTGTTACTACTTACTTACTGTACTAGGGACACTCACTCAGTCACTGTTCATAGGCTAGCTCCTGCGCGTGTTTGCGCGTGCGTGCACTCACTGTCTGTAGTGTACACACACTCTATTTCCTTGTGATTACTACTTATTATTGTAACTTCTAGTTGTACTTCCTGACTGTTACTACTTACTTACTTACTGTACTAGGGACACTCACTCAGTCACTGTTCATAGGCTAGCTCCTGCGCGTGTTTGCGCGTGCGTGCACTTACTGTCTGTAGTGTACACACACTCTATTTCCTTGTGATTACTACTGATTATTGTAACTGCTAGTTGTACTTCCTGACTGTTACTACTTACTTACTGTACTAGGGACACTCACTCAGTCACTGTTCATAGGCTAGCTCCTGCGCGTGTTTGCGCGTGCGTGCACTCACTGTCTGTAATGTACACACACTCTATTTCCTTGTGATTACTACTGATTATTGTAACTGCTAGTTGTACTTCCTGACTGTTACTACTTACTTACTGTACTAGACACTCACTCAGTCACCTCGCCCACCAACCCACTCCATTAAAGTACCCCACTTTTCACCCGCCCTTTTAAAAAACTTTTGTGTTTACGCCCAAAACATCGAAGATGTCTGGAAGTGGCAGCCAGCGCGGTTTGGGCAAGGGGAAGGGCAGCAAGGGAATCAGAAGGAGAGGGAGCAGCATTCTGGCAAGCCGCGGGCGCGGCCGCGCCACCATGCACAGTTCCGCAGCAGCAGCGTCAGTGGCTAACATTCCTCCTATAGCCACTGGCCGTGGACGCCTTGGGCGCCGCCCAGCAGGAGCATCTGCAACTCACGCTGCAGAGACACAGCAGCAGCAGCGTGTAGCACCTGCTCCGATTTTCCTCCAGCCGGGTCGGAAACGTCCCATTGGGGAAAAGGATGCAGACACTGTGGTGCAACTGATGACGGAGGATGAGCAGCCCGCCATCAGCTCTGCATCCGAGGCCTCCACCCTCACCACCACCACCCCTGTTTACAGCAGCCGCCCAGCAGGGCCTGGGGAGGAGGCCAGTTCACCGTCACTCGCCGACCTGTCACTCAGCAGTCTTTTTACCCCAGGCACCATCAGGGTATTGTCTGCTGTTGTTGGCGATTTTGAGGAGGAGATGCTGATGGGCACTTTGGGGGAGGAGGGATTGGACAGCAAGACTGTGGCGACAGTCAAGCAGCCCTTCCATGCATCAGGAGAGGAGTTTGGGGGGTCATCATCCCAGCAGGACATGTTTCAGGAGGGGGAGGATGATGATGACACGGTGACAGACAGAGATTGGGTGCCACCAGCTCCAGGGGATGTCATCATCAGCAGCTCTGAGGAGGAGGAGGAGGATGCGCTTGTGGGCCTTGCAAGGAGGCGCATCATTGCAAGCATTGGCAGCAGTAGGCAGGTCCCACAGCCTGCTGGTGTCTCAGGCTCAGCAGCAGCAGCATCTGCCAGTACCACCACCAGCCTCACCCAAGCCCCCCCCCCAACCACCACAGGGAGACAGGCAGCAGCGGTTCCATGCCGTAGGGGGTTGTTTTTGTCACCAATCTGGCGATTTTTCACCATGCCCACAGTGTACAGCAAGTACGCCACTTGCAACCACTGTCAGCGGAAGTTGAGCAGAGGTGCAGACCCCTTAAAGTTCAGCACCAGCTCGCTCATCAACCACCTTGCTGCGAAACATTTCCACCAGCATGAGGAGTTCCAGAGGCTGAAGGCATCTGGTGCTGGCAGTGGCACCACACCCATCACTGCACAGCCTTCAGCAGCAGCAGCAACAGCAGCCACCCGCCCTCCTGCTCCTCCAGCAGCACCAGCAGGAGTGCGGAAACGCACTACTCCTCCCCCCTCTGCAACTCCTGCCGCCGACACTGAGGCCTGTTCTGGCAGCCAGTCCTCAGTGGCCTCCTCTGCTGTGTCCGCTGATTCCCGTGCCAGCAAAAGCCCACGCCAGAGCCTTTTGAGCGAGTCCTTCCAGGGGGTGGTTAGGGCTCTGCTTCCCAGCAGCCGTCGCGTGCGGCAGCTGAACGACTTGCTGGCACGGGCCATGTGCTCCCAACTCCTGCCGTACACGCTCGTGCAGGAGAGGAGCGACATGCGTGCGCTGCTTGCTTGTGCAGCCCCAGACTGGCAGCTCCCCAGCAGACACTTCTTCGCCCGCAAGGCCATTCCTGCACTGCACCGCTTTGTGATGGCCAATGTGGAGCGAGGGCTGGAGCACGCGGTTGGTGAAAGGGTCCACGTCACCATGGACTCCTGGAGCAGCCGCTTCAGGACAGGCCGCTACCTGTCCTTCACTGTCCACTGGGTCAGCTTGGTGGAAGGGGGTGAGGATGGGAGAGCAGCAGCGGGCACAGCAGCAACACAGTGGGTGGTGCCACCCCGCAGGGTCAGGGGAACTGCAGCAGGGTCCTCCGATCCTCTGCCATCCTCCGGCACACCTGGCCAAACCCCCCGCCTCAGCAGCAGCGTGAAGGCCCGCCACTGCCAAGCGCTGCTGCACTTGGTCAGCCTTGGGAAGACCAAGCTGACGGCAACCCATGTGTTGGCCAAACTCCAGGAGCAGGAGAGGATTTGGCTGACCCCCACAGGCCTCAGAGTCGGAGAGGTGGTGGCCGACAATGGGGCCAATCTGGTTGCCGCAATAGACAGGGGAAACCTGACCCACATCCCCTGTCTTGCCCACGTGCTGAACCTGGTGGTGCAGAAGTTCTTGCGCACCTACCAGGGGATGGGCGAACTGCTGGAAATGGCAAGGAACGTTGTGCGTCACTTCCGGCGCTCGGCTGCAGCCTGTGCGAGCCTGGAAGACGTGCAAAAGGAGCTGGAGCTGCCACACCATCGGCTGATCCTTGACGTTCCGACTCGCTGGAACTCCACCCTGGAGATGTTGGAGCGTCTGGTTGAACAGAAGCACGCTGTCAACCAGTACCTTGCCCTGGCCACTGTTTCCGCCGCTCAGAGAAGGGACAAGACCAGCAACATCCCGTCCATCGTCCCCGATGATGACTGGAGGCACATGCAGCAGGTGTGCTTAGTGCTGGCTCCCTTTCTGCAGGCCACTAACATGGTGAGCAGGGACCATGCTATGGTCTGCGAGTGGGTGCCCCTGGTTTGTCTGCTGAACAGGGCCCTCGATGCTTTGCTGGAACAGGGAGCGGCAGCCTTGGACCAGCAGGAGCGGCAAGCAGCTGCACAGTCCACCTCTGAGGGGGAGGAGGAGGAGGACTTGGTGGAGGTCCCTGACCTTGCTGCTGATGAGGGGGATCAGCACAGCGCAGCTGAGTTGGTGCGGGGGTGGAGAGAGGATGAGGCGGCAGAGGAGGAGGATGAGGACAGCAGCACTGCCATCGATGTGCCAGCACACGTGGCCCGCCTCTTCCCAATGGCAGCACACATGCTGATGTGCCTGCGCAAGGACCGCAGGGTGATCCAGATGAAGCAGAGGGAGGACATCTGGATCAGCATGATGTTGGACCCACGCCTCAAGGGGAAGTTGAGCCAGTTCCTGCCGCCTGCAGGAGAAGACCCAGCGCAACAAATAAGGAGCTTGCAGCAGGCCCTTGTTGAGCGCTTGGAGGAAGTCTTCCCCCAGCCTTCCACCCCCACTGTCCAGCCAGCACAGAGGCAGCAGCAGGTGCCTGCATCCAGCAGCAAGCGCCCCACAGACCTGCTGTCTCTCAGCAACGAGCTCTACAGGACTGTAGAGGCTCCGGCAGCAGTGACTAGAGAGGAGGTGCATGCAGCAGCATCCTCCTCCGGTCACAGCCAGCGCCTGACCCGAATGGTGGCTGACTACATGGGGTCCTACAGCGGGCTTGACAGCGATGCCCCTGTTGATCCCATGGAGTATTGGGTCAAGCGCCTGGAGATCTGGAGCGAGCTGGCGCAGTACGCCCTGGAAGTGCTGTCCTGTCCCTCTTCCAGCGTGCTGTCCGAGCGCTGCTTCAGTGCAGCTGGTGGCGTGGTCACCGAGAAACGCTCACGTCTGTCTCACAAGTCTGTGGACAGACTGACGTTTCTCAAGATGAACCAGGCGTGGGTGGAAGGCGAGTTCATGGCCCCTGTTGTCGGCGAGAGGGGGACATGAACTGAAGAACCATCGTTAATGTGCCTTACCACCCTTTACCACCTCCTGGCTCCTGCTCACTAAGCCAGCCTGGTTCACTTTGACTATTACGTCGCCTGCAGCCACACATTTTACACCTACAGTGGGCTGCTGTGTACTGCCCTTCTGCTGTCTGTCTGTGTTTCCCACTGTCAGGGTACACAGATTTACCTTCTGCTGCCACTCTGCCACCAGCTATTACGTCAAACAATAGCTATATATCTGTGTAATTTGTTTTACAAACAAAACCAAAAAACCATAAAAAAAAAAGGTTTAATTTTTCTGAGGTGCCCGGGTTGAAAACTGTGTTGTCCCAGTTGTGTATTGGACACAATGTGGGCTGCACGACCGCTGTCTGGGACCTCCTGTTGTGTTTATTTACGCCCTGGTATCACCGCTAGGTACCAGGGCTATTATGTCACGCTGCCTGCCTGCTGCCACACTCACAATACTCCTCCATTCCTCCTGCTGCTGCTGCTGTCTGTCTGTGTTTCCCACTGCCAGGGTACACAGAATTACCTTCTGCTGCCACTCTGCCACCAGCTATTACGTCAAACAATAGCTGCTCACATAATTACTCCTCCATTCCTCCTGCTGCTGCTGCTGCTGTCTGTCTGTGTTTCCCACTGTCAGGGTACACAGATTTACCTTCTGCTGCCACTCTGCCACCAGCTATTACGTCAAACAATAGCTATATATCTGTGTAATTTGTTTTACAAACAAAACCAAAAAAACATAAAAAAAAAAAGGTTTAATTTTTCTGAGGTGCCCGGGTTCAAAACTGTGTTGTCCCAGTTGTGTATTGGACACAATGTGGGCTGCACGACCGCTGTCTGGGACCTCCTGTTGTGTTTATTTACGCTCTGGTATCACCGCTAGGTACCAGGGCTATTATGTCACGCTGCCTGCCTGCTGCCACACTCACAATACTCCTCCATTCCTCCTGCTGCTGCTGCTGTCTGTCTGTGTTTCCCACTGCCAGGGTACACAGAATTACCTTCTGCTGCCACTCTGCCACCAGCTATTACGTCAAACAATAGCTGCTCACATAATTACTCCTCCATTCCTCCTGCTGCTGCTGCTGTCTGTCTGTGTTTCCCACTGTCAGGGTACACAGATTTACCTTCTGCTGCCACTCTGCCACCAGCTATTACGTCAAACAATAGCTATATATCTGTGTGATTTGTTTTACAAACAAAACCAAAAAACCATAAAAAAAAAAGGTTTAATTTTTCTGAGGTGCCCGGGTTGAAAACTGTGTTGTCCCAGTTGTGTATTGGACACAATGTGGGCTGCACGACCGCTGTCTGGGACCTCCTGTTGTGTTTATTTACGCCCTGGTATCACCGCTAGGTACCAGGGCTATTATGTCACGCTGCCTGCCTGCTGCCACACTCACAATACTCCTCCATTCCTCCTGCTGCTGCTGCTGTCTGTCTGTGTTTCCCACTGCCAGGGTACACAGAATTACCTTCTGCTGCCACTCTGCCACCAGCTATTACGTCAAACAATAGCTGCTCACATAATTACTCCTCCATTCCTCCTGCTGCTGCTGCTGCTGTCTGTCTGTGTTTCCCACTGTCAGGGTACACAGATTTACCTTCTGCTGCCACTCTGCCACCAGCTATTACGTCAAACAATAGCTATATATCTGTGTAATTTGTTTTACAAACAAAACCAAAAAAACATAAAAAAAAAAAGGTTTAATTTTTCTGAGGTGCCCGGGTTCAAAACTGTGTTGTCCCAGTTGTGTATTGGACACAATGTGGGCTGCACGACCGCTGTCTGGGACCTCCTGTTGTGTTTATTTACGCTCTGGTATCACCGCTAGGTACCAGGGCTATTATGTCACGCTGCCTGCCTGCTGCCACACTCACAATACTCCTCCATTCCTCCTGCTGCTGCTGCTGTCTGTCTGTGTTTCCCACTGCCAGGGTACACAGAATTACCTTCTGCTGCCACTCTGCCACCAGCTATTACGTCAAACAATAGCTGCTCACATAATTACTCCTCCATTCCTCCTGCTGCTGCTGCTGTCTGTCTGTGTTTCCCACTGTCAGGGTACACAGATTTACCTTCTGCTGCCACTCTGCCACCAGCTATTACGTCAAACAATAGCTATATATCTGTGTAATTTGTTTTACAAACAAAACCAAAAAACCATAAAAAAAAGTTTAATTTTTCTGAGGTGCCCGGGTTGAAAACTGTGTTGTCCCAGTTTTGTATTGGACACAATGTGGGCTGCACGACCGCTGTCTGGGACCTCCTGTTGTGTTTATTTAAGCCCTGGTATTACCGCTAGGTACCAGGGATATTATGTCACGCTGCCTGCCTCATTGACTGCCTGCTGCCACACACTCATCCTCCTCCTCCTGCTGCTGAATTTACCTCCTGCTGTCTGTGTGTTTCCACTGCCAGGGAGCACATACAATGGCGCTTCCAACATGCGTGCACCACCAGCTATTTGTTACGCTCAAAAATAGCTGCATTTCTTTAAAAAAACAAAAAAAATATATATACTTTTTATTAATACTGTGTGATATTATTTTTAGAGGTGTCCGGGTTGAAAACTGTGTTGTCCCAGTTGTGTATTGGACATGATGTGGGCTTCACGACCGCTGTCTGGAACCTCATGCTGTGTATTTACGGCCTGGTACCACCGCTAGGTACCACACAGCCTATTATGTCTCGTTGCCTGCCTCATTGACTGCCTGCTGCCACACAATCATCCGCCTCCTCCTGCTGCTGCTGCTGAATTTACCTCCTGCTGTCTGTGTGTTTCCACTGCCAGGTAGCACATACAATGGCGCTTCCAACATGCGTGCGCCACCAGCTATTTATTACGCTCAAAAATAGCTGCATTTCTTTAAAAAAAAATATAAAAGAGAAATAAGTGAAGAAGAAGAAGACGATATAGAAAAAGAAGGAGAAGAAGAAGGAGAAGAAGAAGAAGAAGAAGAAGATGAAGAAGATGAAGAAGAAGAAGATGAAGAAGATGAAGAAGATGAAGAAGAAGAAGATGAAGATGATGAAGAAGAAGATGAAGAAGAAGAAGATGAAGAAGATGAAGAAGATGTAGAAGAAGAAGATGAAGAAGATGAAGAAGAAGATGAAGAAGAAGATGAAGAAGATGAAGAAGATGAAGAAGATGAAGAAGATGAAGAAGATGAAGAAGAAGAAGATGAAGAAGATGAAGAAGAAGAAAAAGAAGATGAAGATGAAGAAGTAGAAGAAGAAGAAGAAGAAGAAGAAGATGAAGAAGAAGATGAAGAAGAAGATGAAGAAGAAGATGATGATGAAGAAGATGAAGAAGAAGATGATGATGAAGAAGATGAAGAAGAAGAAGATGAAGAAGAAGAAGAAGACAATATAGAAGAAGAAGAAGAAGATATAGAAGAAGATATAGAAGAAGAAGAAATAGAAGAAGAAGAAGATATAGAAGAAGAAGAAGAAGATATAGAAGATAAAAAAGAAGAAGAAGAAGAAGAAGTATATACAGTACTGAACAAAATTCTGGACACAACTTCTCTTTCCACCTTTTTTTTTAAAGGAACATCCCCACATAATCACTTGCTGTTGTTACTTGGAAAAAAAGATGTTTCTTGCATCATTCACCCTCAAAACAAGTGTTGGAAGCTATTTAAGGCCAATTCGAATAGTCAGCTCGAATAATGAGCTCGAATACCGACTCGAATAGTGAGCTCGAAGTCTGAGGTCGAATCGAATAGTAAAAAATATTCGACTCGAATATTCGACTGAATTCGAATAATTTACTATTCGAATTCGACCAAACTCGAATAATAAAAAAGGGGTATCCGAGCATCACTACCTTAGAGACTGAAATCCTTGCCCATTCTTTTTGCAAAACAGCTCCAGCTCAGTCAGATTAGATGGACAGCATTTGTGAACAGCAGTTTTCAGATCTTGCCACAGATTCTCGATTGGATTTAGATCTGGACTTTGACTGGGCCATTCTAACACATGGATATGTTTTGTTTTAAACCATTCCATTGTTGCCCTGGCTTTATGTTAAGGGTCGTTGTCCTGCTGGAAGGTGAACCTCCGCCCCAGTCTCAAGTCTTTTGCAGTCTCCAAGAGGTTTTCTTCCAAGTTTGCCCTGTATTTGGCTCCATCCATCTTCCCTTCAACTTTGACCAGCTTCCCTGTCTCTGCTGAAGAGAAGCACCCCCAGATCATGATGCTGCCACCACCATATTTAACAGTGAGGATGGTGTGTTCTGAGTGATGTGCAGTGTTCGTTTTCTGCCACACATAGTGTTTTGCATTTTGGCCAAAAAGTTCCATTTTGGTCTCATCTGACCAGAGCACCTTCTTCCACATGTTTGCTGTGTCCCCCACATGGCTTGTGGCTAACTGCAAACGGGACTTCTTATGCTTTTCTGTTAACAATTCCTTTCTTCTTGCCACTCTTCCATAAGAGCCAACTTTGTGCAGTGCACGACTAATAGTTGTCCTGTGGACAGATTTCCCCACCTGAGCTGTAGACCTCTGCAGCTCATCCAGAGTCACCATGGGCCTCTTGACTGCAGTTCTGATCAGCGCTCTCCTTGTTCGGCCTGTGAGTTTAGGTGGACGGCCTTGTCTTGGTAGGTTTACAGTTGTGCCATACTCCTTCCATTTCTGAATGATCGCTTGAACAGTGCTCCATGGGATGTTCAAGGCTTTGGAAATCTTTTTGTAGCCTAAGCCTGCTTTAAATTTCTCAATAACTTTATCCCTGACCTGCCTGGTGTGTTCTTTGGACTTCATGGTGTTGTTGCTCCCAATATTCTCTTAGACAACCTCTGAGACCGTCACAGAGCAGCTGTATTTGTACTGGCATTAGATTACACACAGGTGAACTCTATTTAGTCATTAGCACACATCAGGCAATGTCTATGGGCAACTAACTGCATTCAGACCAAAGGGGGCTGAATAATTACGCACACCCCACTTTGAAGTTATTGATTTGTAAAAAAAAAATGTTTGGAATCATGTATGATTTTCGTTCCACTTCTCACGTGTACACCACTTTGTATTAGTCTTTCATGTGGAATTCCAATAAAATTGATTCATGTTTGTGGAGGTAATGTGACAAAATGTGGAAAACTTCAAGGGGGCTGAATACTTTTGCAAGCCACTGTATATATATATATATATGTATTTTATCATTATTAAAGTTTGTATTTGGCGAAGTTAAGGCGCAGGAGATTATTTTTCCAAGTTTTTGGATCTGTTTGAGTGGAATGAGGGTACTTGCCCACTTTTAATCTTTGCAGCCTGATCTAATTTTGGGAGAAGGCGCGCAGTAATCAGAACTTAAATTATACAATACTGTTTTTTAACAATATATTTTTGTTGTTAAATATTACAGTATTATATGAAGTAGTTTAAAATACTTTAAAAATACATTGAAAACAACCCAAAAAATAGTTTATACTATATGTCCAAATCTGGAGTTGTCCGAATGCAAATCATTTCTCTGCAATTCACCATTTATAACACAGGACTCAAAGTAAAAACAAATTTAACTTACAAACAAATTCCAGGAATGAAACCTGTTTAAACGTAGGGGACCGCCTGCATTCCTTTCTTTCCAACAGTTACATCACATATTTTACAGTATATGGTTCAACTAGTTTCAAAGTCACCATCATTTATTTTCATAATTAATAATTTATTTTATTAAAAACCACATACAATAACCTATAAAGTTTATTCAAATCAATACCCAAAAAAGAGGTAAGATGGAAAGGGAGGAAGACCGCTATCTTTATTACACTTAAAAAGTGACAGTTTGCCAGGCTACTGTGTTAATCCAATGCTTTCCAAGGCACTGATCTATAATAAGTATGCAGATTATGTTTTTTAACATTAATATGCTGACCACTGAATGCCTTACACATTACCTTTTATGCAGCCAAATGGCAGTGTTTGTAATCAGATGTATGTCTGCAGCGTGGTTACCCATCAGAAAACCGCATCATGTGCTGCAGTGTGGGGTCCGCATCTCCATTGCCTGTGCAGAGCTATAGCAAGTGCCTGGCCTGTGCATGTGAGCAGCTGTTTCACTGCCTTCAAATTCCAATGTGAAGGAGACCTCAAGTCTGCCTGTGGTGGCTGCACCTTTTCTGCAGGTGTGTGATTCATAGACTCCTGAAGTCAAAATGACTGTATTACAAATAGGCAGTGGCTGTGCTACATGTGGCACTCTGGTGCACTGGTTCATCCTGGGAATCTCTGTGCCCCACTGAGTACCCCCCTGCTCAGTAACATACAGTTAACAGTTTCCAGGCTCCAGGAGTGTACACTGAAGAGGATAGGGTAATTCACCTGACATTTCTGCAACGTTTGGAACCAAATCAAAGATTCTGGATGCAGACTTCTTAAAGAATGAAAATGCAGCCATACAGTGACTAGCTCAGCCCCCATGCTCTCCACCCACACCATTGAGTTATGTCAAATGGTGGAATAGTAACATGTGCTCCACTGCACTGCTGACAGTCAGCCTTGAAAACCTTCCACCAAGTTCCAGTGTGAGGCCCTCCAGCCAATCAGCCATCTTCTGTTTAAATAGCAATTTTCAGCAATTGAATAAGTACCAAAATATAGGTGAAACAGTTTGTAAAAAGTAGTCTGGGTATTTTCTTGCTTGCTGGTGGCCTTGAAAACTATCGCCTAGGAGACAACCTTGGAGAAAAAGTGAATTGAATAAGGACCACTACTACTATACTGATTCTCTGCCTGTAATACCTCCTGGATTGATGACTAAAAACCAATATGCAGTTCAGTCCCTTCAAATGGACTCTTTATGCACTAGAGTTGGTCATTGAGACAATAAAAATTCTGGTTTGCTTGATATTTGAAGGATACCTGAAGTGACATGTGACATGATGAGATAGACATGTGTATGTACAGTGCCTAGCACACAAATAACTGGTGTATTCCTTTTTTTCTTTCTCTGCCTGAAAGAGTTAAATATCAGGTATGTAAGTGGCTGACTCAGTCCTGTCTCAGACAGGAAGTGACTACAATGTGACCCTCACTGATAAGAAATTCCCCTTTTTACCTCTTTCTTGCCTTCAGAAGCCATTTTCTGCCATCTTATCAGTGAGGGTCATACTGTAGTCACTTCCTGCCTGAGTGAGGACTGAGTCAGCCACTTACATGCCTGATATTTAACTCTTTCAGGGAGAGAAAAAAAAGGAACACAGCATAGTTATTTGTGTGCTAGGCACTGTACATACCCATGTTTATCTCATCATGTCACATGTCACTTCTGGTATCCTTTAATGCAAATTGTATGCAGCTCTGAACGGAGACCATCAAATGTATTTCCTGCAGATTTTGAATGTCAAAATTCCAAGCTGCATACAATGTGTGTTCATTCGCATGCAAGCCAGAATTATTAGAGGCTCACGGGTGAACTTCTCACTGTGTATTTCTCCAGGTAAATGGAAAGGGACGTGATTGCATGTTTGGGAACTCCATCACTATTGGCCATTCCAATTTCTGAGCCCAAACTCCAGAGATGGTCACTGACATCTTAATAACTGTGAGTTGCCACAAAATGTTTTGTCACTTGTATGCAAATGAATTCATCCCTGAACTGGTCCAATAAAATTGATCAACTACGGCATTTAAAGTGTACCCGAGGTGACACGTGACATGATGAAATAAACGTGTATGTACAGTGCAAAACATATTATTAACCAGGGTGTTTTACTTGTTTTATTTTGCTGCCTGAAAGAATTAATTTTTAGGCACGGAAGTGACAGCTTCTGTTTTGTCAGTACCTTGTTGAGAATATAGTACACAAGACTAATACTCTAATTACAGCCATAAAAGTATTCCTGGCAGAATACAACTTCTGACAGAAAAAGGAGATAAGAAGGAAATGGTCATGTAATGATCAGTAATGGTCCATCTGATAATCAGTACTAGCTTTTTCAGTACAGAAGTCAGTATTTTATTCAGAGTGTGATCACACGTGATTAGGTGCACCGTAATAATTCAGTAACTGAGGAAAGTGATAGCCCTAGTGGTAGGGGCTATCACTTTAGCAGAAAGTGGTTGTACGGTCAGAGTCTGTAACAGATTGGTCATATAGCAGTACAAAATCGTTAGGCAAAATCGTAGTGAGTATACAGGCAAGAGTCGGCAGAAGATCAGATAAGCAGAGGTACAGAATAGTAAGGCTAACTAGTAGTAGGTATTCAGGCAGGAGTCAGCAACAGATCAGATAGGTAAAGGTACAGAATCGTAAGGCAGAGAGTAATCAGAGGAACAGGCAAAAGGTCATACACAATAATATCAATTTACAAATAATAATAATAATTCTAGTCTAGTGTGAAATCCCCGGGCAGGACACCAGATCAAAGCACACACGGATCCGACTAAGGTCTGAGTGCTAGCACTGTGAAGTATTCGCAACAACAGACAATGAGCAAATGACATCTCCAAGCTTAACCTGCTGAGCGGTCTGGACGAGCTCAGCTCGTCCAGTACCGCCGGAGCCTGCCGCTCAGGCCCTGCTGGGCCGATTTGGCTCAAATAAAAAGCAGCACACGCAGCCGGCACTTTGCCAGCCGCGTGTGCTACCTGATCGCCACTGCAGCGCGGCGATCCGCCGCATGCAGCGGCGAAAGAGGGTCCCCCCAGCCGCCTGAGCCCAGCGTAGCCGGAACATTAAAGTTCCGGCCAGAGCTAAGGGCTGGATCGGAGGCGGCTGACGTCAGGACGTCGGCTGACGTCCATGACGTCACTCCGCTCGTCGCTGTGGCGACGAGGTAAGCGAAGCACGGAAGGCCGCTCATTGCGGCCTTCCGTGTTACTTCTGGCCACCAGAGGCGATCAGAAGAACGCATCCGGAGTGCCCTCTAGTGGGCTTTCATGCAGCCAACTTTCAGTTGGCTGCATGAAATAGTTTTTTTTTTATTAAAAAAAACCCTCCCGCAGCCTCCCTGGCGATCTTAATAGAACGCCAGGGAGGTTAAATACAGAAAGCAAATTCAAGCCGCCCGACCAGAGGGCTAAACCAATCAGCAGCGTGTGATTGGCAGGTTGGTGTCAGCTGACCGCAAGATCAGCTGACCCGTCTCCTCAAGTTATAAAGGTCCTGCTGCCCCGCCCGCGAGCGTGCTGACCTAATCTGATGTGCAGAGGAGAGACCTGTCCTGCCAGAGGCTGCGCAAGATTTCTGAGAGGATGCGGCAGCCGCCGGGGTGACGTCAGACGCGGAAGCGGCGGCTGCACCGCTCTCTGCTGGTAAGGTAATACTGCTATACCTGACAGGTCAATAGTTCATGTATTTTAATTTAGGGACACTTAATTGGCTGCCACTGAGCAGAGACAACAAAACAATCATTCTACTTTGTATATGTTTAAATATAAAATAAAACCATAGGACATCTAAAAAAGTTATTTTTGAGCAGGAGGATAAATACAATTGTTTATCTCATCAGTTTATTTTTACCTCAGGTTAATTTTAACAAATCCAATTTGAAGCTGCATATATTTGCAAAAACATCAACCAAAAATGTACGTATGCTCCAAGCTATAATACTGTAATCTCATTGACTGTCTCTATTCATCATGCTATGATTCTCTTAAGGTATGCTTTAAATATTATACAGTATACATTTGTATGGCTATGTAAGGTAACATTTTTTTATCCTGGTCTGCCTGAAAACCATTGAGAAAACCACTTTAATTACACTGGAGTGAGTGCTTCCTGAATGATTGGTAATAAAAGCACAATATTAAATCAGTTATAGGCACTTGAACAAAAGGATAACACTAGCCTACCACAATGGCTCAGATACAAGCTTTTGCTTTTATTTTCCTTTCTCTACATAACTACCTATATTATATTTTTTTGTAGAAAAGTAATGCATTTTCCCCCTGATTTATAGTGCTTGTAATTTACTGCCTTGTAAAGTCTTCATTCATATGATCAATAATGACAAGATCAGCTGAAACAAATTGTCTGTGTGCTGTGAGGGACTCTTTTATAGCAAAGATCCAGTCAGTGCTTATGATAAAGGCTGGGGGGAAAGAGTCTCCAGGGACCTATCAGTATGACAAGTATCTCTGTTTTCCAGTAATTACTGCCAATGTTGACAGAACCTTCCACACCATCTGTTTGAAGACTTGCTTAAACTCTATTAAACCCTTATATTTCAAGAGAGATGATCTCTGGGCCATAGGGACCTGCTGTGATGGATACAATGCCAAACCAAACAAACCGCTATCACTTTTTAATTATCCAATAACTGATTGCAGAAGGCATTTTTTCTTCAGTACTGTGATGGAGAACGTTCTATCCTTGCGCAGTTTACTTTCAGAATTAGCATCTTGGCTCACACTAAACGTACAAGAATTTCAAGCAAAATTCAAGGTTTGCAGATTGAAAGGAAACTCTCTATAGCCTTAATTAATTTTTAAAAATGAAAAGATAACTTGGCTCCTTTTCCTCATAAATACAGTAAAATTAGCTTGTTATGATAGAATGAGATTGGACATAATTGCTTTTTCAGAAGATTTGAGGTGGAACAATATGATATGATGACATCACTCAGTTCTACAAACATAGAATGGATGCTTTCAGACTTGTCTTCCGGCACTTAACAGCCTCTGGACCCTTTTCCACTAGGAAGCGCGATCGCAAGCACAATCGTGCTGCACTGGGATCACACAGCATGCAATTTCCCCATCACACCAATTGCGCATAAGTAATCGCACAGGCCAGAAATGTTGCCTGTATTGTGCTAATAGAAAAGGAGTATTGTAACCCGGATTTATGTAAATTGCGGCGCTGTCGTGATTGGCAAAATGGCTGTGAATGCGATATAATTTTTGAAGGGGATCGCAGCTAGTGGAAAAAAGACTCTTATAAAACAACTACTGGTTATCAGAAACACTGCTGACTGCAGTGGTTCCAATACCTATACATCTGTTATTTGCATGCAATCTGTATCCTGTATGGTATATTGAATAACGGAGTGCATATCTTCTGCCACCTTCAGCTCCATGCTGAAATCTATTGATAATCTGTCTACAGTATTTGGAGGGATTTGATCCCTCAGATCAGATTTGGTGCAGAGTGCCCCCCCATATGTGGTTTTCCTCCCCTATATGTGGTGCAGAGTGTGGTGCATGTGATACAGAGTGAAGCACGCTTGTAGAGTGTATGGATGGGATGCCCAGTGTATGGATGTGATGATGCAGTGTATGTTCATCAAAATGTTCATGACAATGACAATACAGAGTAAAGAATACAACAGTTAACAATACAAGACAATGGTGGAGTACCACTAATACAGTGATTAAATTACCGAAAGGTTTGTACGCAGGAGTGGGAGATATGCACGTACATTACACAGCATTGTAAGACAAAAGGAGAAGAGAGCCCTGGCCAAAAGGTCTTACAGTTTAAAGGTTTAAGGGATAGGACAATGGGTGAAGAGGAAGCTATGCATGAGATGGTAAAAAGTGGTGGTCAGTGGCCAAAGTATCCTAGAAAGGTGAGTATACTTGCTTGAAGAGGTAAGTTTTCAGATTGCACCTAAAAAGGGTAAGTGTGGGTGAGTGGCAGATGTGTTGAGGGAGGGTGTTCCAGAGGAGGGGAGAGGATCAAGAGAAGTATGTGATGTATGTGGTGATGCAGTGTATGTATGTTCAGAAGAGTGTATGTAATGCAGAGTTCTGTGCAGTGTGCATATAGCTACCTCTCCTCCTTGTTCGAGGCAGCTATCTTCCCATCTCCTGTGCAGCTGTTAGATCCAGGCTTCAGTGTCTTCTGGTCTTTGAGCATCCATCTTCCAATCCCCCTTGCAGCTTTATACCTGCCACTGACCTCTAGTGGCTGAGTACAGAACTGCAAGGGAAACAGGAAGTGGTTCCCCGGGATGAGAAGAAAGTCAAACCTGGTCATCTAGTCAGGAGAGCTGCACGGGAGACGACAAGATTGCTGCCAGGGACGAGGAGAGGTAACTACTCTCACACATCCTCACACATGACTCACATATCAGCCAGCTCCCCTCCCCCCCACACACACACACTTTTAAGACACTTTTTTGTCCCAAAAATGTGGCTTATATGCAAGAATATACAGTATTCATCCCTATGTCCCTATGCTTTAATTATAATATCAATATTTACTTTTGTGTAGTTATATATTAGGATTCATCACTTTCTACGTGAAAGCATTACTTTAACCTGATATTATTGCAATTAATTATTACCACTGAAAGTAAAGCTATGTATACACTTTAGATTTAATTCATAATTTTCAGCCACAAATCGTGAGAAGACCAGCACTACCTATCACTCCAAATCTATGGGAACCCCAGCTAAACTTTAGTAGGCTGCCCATGCTACTACCTCTCTTCCCCCATGGTGATCCACTAGGGTCATATAACACATGCATCCTTCTTAACCTCCTATCTTCCCTCATAGCAAGAGTGGGAATCATTATACCCTCCACCCACAGTAGCTGTGGCCATCATTAACCCCCTACCTCCCTAAAAAGCGTGGCCACCATTCTCCCAAAAAAACAAGCACAGGCACCACACCATCCCCCTATAACATGTGCAACTCCCATCCTGCCCCAACATAAAGGGTGGCCACAATTCTCCCCTTCCTCCCCATAACACATATATTACAGAGGTGCATTATATGGCAGGTAGCTGGGCTCCTAAATATGTACTTTAAAGTGATTTATTTGGCATCAGCTAATCAACAATGTTCTGTACAGACAAACATGAAGGCTACAATGATATCCTTACACAAACCTAGAAAAACACATAAGCCTAAATTGGGCTTTAAAAAGAAAAATGGGCTCTGGCAATTCAGAGCAATTGCAGTTACAAGGCCCTCCCATGAGGTGAGGAAAGCATCCTCGGGCAACCACACACAAGGGGGAAGCAGTTTCCATCATTCCTTGGTCTCAAAAGCTAAAAATGTTAATATTGAGGCAGATAGTTATCATTAGTAGTTCCCAGAGACAGATTTACTTGGAGAGGGGCCCTAGGCAAGGTAGCAATTCTGACCCACCTCTGATGGCCACCTCTTTTTATGTTGTTGTTAGATTTTGTGGGAGATAGCATCAACCTGGCCCCTTGTGTCTCTCCTGGACAACAGAGGAACAGAGCAGAATGGAATGATGGTAACCAGGACAACTTCAGGGGGCTGGAAGAAGCCCCAGGTAAGTAACTGGCCACATTTTTTCACAAAAAGTTTCCTTCAAGCAGGGCTATATTATATATTTAAATTTTTTTATTGCTTTATTATAATCAATAGGCTATAAGAAGTAACTTTTTAATGATCTGTGATTTTAAAGCAATTTCTTTCTTCAAAAATAACTCAACCGTGTTTTCCCAAAATATATGTTTCTGAAAAATTATAGAAAGAAATGTTGATGCCCTAAGGAGAAGACACAGTTATGAAGCAGCATGCAACTGTGTTATGTGAGTTCATAGCAATGTGTGGCGAATGGTTGGCATACACTTGTGCTGTTTGATTAACACAACCATGCAGACACGTACATGAAAATTATTATTATTAATAATATTATTTTCTTTAGTTAAGAAAACAAAAATCCATTTTTCTAGATTGCAACTTTTGTAAACGAGGACATCCATGTCTGATTTATAGAGACTTCATTGGTAGAAAACACATGAATTTGGACCTCAGTAATGTACCCAGTGATAAAGTACCTTGATATAGCTAGCATGTGGCGGTGTATTGGTTTGCTATATAGCCTAACACCTCTACCACAATGATGGGAACAGGCACTAAAGCACTAAGAGCTCTTTTCCACTAGCAGATTGCAAACGCTAGGATCTCACTTAAAGGGAACCAGAGAGGAACGGGGGGTTGAAAAAAGAAAATGATTTTATACATACCTGGGGCTTCTTCCAGCTCCATAAGCCTGAATCGCTCCCACGCCGCCGTCCTCAGCTTCCTGGATCCGCCGGTACCGGGCCCGTCACTTCCGGCGGACGCGGCCAATTGTCCGCATCACAGGGGCTCCCTCCATACATGTACGCATGCGGCAGCGCAGTAAGCAGCCACATGCGTATCTGTATGGAGAGAGAGCACCCTGTAATGCGGAGAATTGGCCGCGTCCGCCGGCCGACTTGCCGACTCGCGGCAATGATGGGACCCGGTGGCGGCGGATCCAGGCAGCGGAGGACGGCGGCGTGGGAGCGATCCGTGCGTATGGGGCTGGAGGAAGCCCCAGGTATGTATATTGAATCCTCTCTGGTTCCCTTTAAGGATTGGAAGCCATGTGGGAGGGGTTTCCATTAGTGCGATGTATTTACAACCCGATTTTTCTTGATCACAATTGTCACGGCTGTTGCATTTTCCATGTGCTTAGACTCCTATACCTAGTGTAGGAGGGCAGTAAAATCCCATAGCAAATGCACTGCTATGCATTTTTTTTCTTAGAGATTTAACAATTCTAAATATTTTTCTGCTTGTTTTTTTTTTACTCCTGCCAGAAAACACAAACATGTCGCAATTGCGCTGTACACTAGAAAATTGTGGAAGAATCGCTGTAGTGGAAAATGGGAGAAATGCGATCAAATTGCAAGGTGTTTCTCAGTGGAAACAACCCTAAAGATTTACATATTCATAGATTGTGAAACCATAGTGTCAAGGAAAGCCTATCAGAGATGATTTATGAAATGTTAGTAATATTGAGTTGGTGCAAATTTGATGTTCGTTTTGTACAAATGTGTGCAACTTGAAACCAGACCAATCAAAACCATCAGTTGCTGCACTAGTCCATCTCCAAGCTGCAAACATCTGCATAAAATTAATATAACATTTGCGTTAACTGAAAACTATGAGGGCTCGCCTTTTGCTTAACGCCAATACATAGCGTTTTCAAAGCGTTTTCAAAGCGTTTTGAAAGAGTTTTACAGCTCATATGAAAACGTCCTTTTTTTTTTCTTCTATAAAAATAAGTGAACAAGTCAGCTGTAAAACGCTTTGAAAACGCTTTAAAAACGCTGAAGTTGGCGTTTTCCATTGACTATCATTGAAACGCCAACAGCCAACTTCGGCTGTAAACAGCCCTGAAAAAGCTCCTGGGAGCGTTGAAACGCAATGCTCCAAAACGCCGAGTTAGATGTGAAAGGTAAAATGAAAGTCTATGGACTTTCTTTTACCTAGCAAAACGCCAACTTCGGCCGTGGCGTTAAAACGCCGAAAAATCCCTCTGGTGTGAAAGGGCCCTTAGACTTTCGCTGACCATCTCTAATGATTATCTCTTGCAGAACCTATACTGGTATTCTGAAGAAATTGTGCAGAAGTAACATGAAGCATCTCATCCCAGTGGTGTTAAACTGTGTCAGCAGCTTTCACACTTTTTTATGGCAACATGTTTTTCCTGCCAAGGTCATGAAATTCCTATATAGCTGAAGCCTGTATCTTTTCAGCACCCTCCCACTAGACAGCTCAACATAGAGAGAAGTATGACCTCAGAATGTAGGAGGCCACAGGAGAACCTGACTTTGACCTCTCTACCCTGAGGATCAGCTCTCTGATGCTGCTGAACTGTGTGCAAGATGATGAATAACATAACACAAGGCCATTCCTCTTATAGTATTGTCTTTACAGAGCAAATAAACATTTTTCACATTTCTTTTATCTTACTGCATTTCTTTTCCTCACTAAGTTTAGGGTAGATTATACCAATGTTAAAATCTGGTACAAGTGGTTTCAGTGAAAGTAGAGCAAAACTGCACATTGAGAATGTTACTATAGAAGGGACAATTTTCACTTTGCCTGTTTTCAATTCAATACCCTCAGCTCATGTGGGAATAAACAATTTTTTTATTTTTTTTTTACCTGTTTGTGGATTTCAAGTGAAAGCAGGCTACTGTATGTGCAAATGTCTTTCTTTACGGCATCAAGCCCATTAACCACTCTGCAACCACCTAACGCCAATTGGCGGCCGCAGAGTGGCTCTGTTGTTCCTCAGCGACGCCGTATGGCATCATCTCGCAAGGAGCGAGATTAGACAGGAGCTCGCACACGCACGAGTACGAGCTCTCATCTGTAAATACATCGGGGCACAGCAAACAGCCTGTCAGTGGCTGATCAGGGCTGGCAGGCTGGTTGTTTTACTTATAAATGAAAAATCATTTATATAGCACTGACATCTATCGCAGTGCTGCACAGAGTATTGTATTGTCACTTAACTGTCCCTTGGAGGGGCTCACAATCGAATCCCTTCCATAGGCATATGTCTATACATGTATAGCATAGTGTATCTTAGTTATCTTAGTATAGGGCTAATTTTAGGGATGGAAGGGTGGGGGAGGGGAGTTGAAAAATGTAAACATTTTGCTCTATTTTTTTTTAATAAAAAAACCTAATAGCAGCAGCAATCAGATACTACCCAAATAAAGCTCTATTTGTGAGAAGAAAAGGGGGTAAAATTAATTTTGGTGCTAAGTTGTATGGCCTGGTCACTAGGGGGGTATAAACCTCTGGTACTCAAGTGGTTAACAATGGAAAAGGCAAATCTGGTAAATACTTTATAAGAAAGGATCTGCATCACAGTTTTATAATTATTGTGAGAATCTAAAAACATCTTGATTGATGGGCGGAGCTAAGTAGCGCGTTGACGTCACCAGGAACTAACAGGCAGGATCGTGGAGGCGCACTACCCCGTGTACCGCGGCCGGGGAAAGGAGAGGTCTGTCACGTACTGCTTTTTTATGGTGGATTTTAATAAAGCCTGGATTTTATTGGATATACGGCCTGGACAGCTGAGCTCATTTGTGATACGCAAGTTACAAGTTTGGAGTCGGTGAGTGGATTCACGAGGGGGGGTCTACCCATTGAATTCTCAGGTGGTGGCACATCCCCCAGGAGTGCAGCACAAGGTCTCATAATTAGCTGTACATACAGTATTAGGTACTATGTGCACATTTTATTATCTTTTATAGGGATATCTTCATGCCGTGTGCAATAAGAAAGATTTGATGCGCAACTTGCTTTTTTGGATTTTAAAAACATCTTGAAAAACTAATGCTAAAAAGTGTGCCAAGACCTAATTTGTATACCTTAAGGGTATACAAGCCAGAAACACTGAAAGTCGGCACCACATTGTAAAAAAACAGTAGCTCTTTAATCACTGTGTGCCCCCCCAGTGCCCAGACATTACGTCCACTGCTTGTCTGCCGCTGCATCCGGGCTGGGTCCTTCATCCATATACATGCCCCACATGGTTACCGGAGTTACAGGGGCATGTGTGTGACCTGACATACACACCCATGTGTATGCTGGCAGCCACGATGGATGTGTGTATGGACAAAGAACAGATCCTGGAGCCAGCGGCAGACGCGAACAGGTAATGTATAGTGTGCTAGGCATCAATGAGGCACAGTCACTATTAGAGGGGACAGCATTGGGGGTTTCATCGCGTTCGTCGCTCATCCTGATATTGCTCGCCAGTACCGCCACACACCATGATGGCCCGACATCTTGCAGCATGTCCGATCAATTAATGCGACTAATTTTGGCCCAAAATCAGTTGCATCGTGTAAAGCATTACTCCGCGGGATAAACAAACATTTGCATGAAACATGCGCGTGATCGCACGCAACTGTTCATTTAACACGCAGAGTAATGCTTTAAAGAGACACTGAAGCGAGACTAAATCTCGCTTCAGCTCTCATATATAGCAGGGGCACATGTGCCCCTGCTAAAACGCCGCTATCCCGCGGCTGCACGAGGGTCCCTGTACCCCCAACCCACCCCCCGCAAACCTTGGTCGCAAGTTGGTCGTAGGTTTTTTTTTTCCTGGAGGCAAGGGCTTTTGGCTGCAGCCCTGCCTCCCAGCGCGTCTATCAGACGCGCATCGCCGCCTCTCCCCCGCCCCTCTCAGTGAAGGAAGACTGAGAGGGGCGGGGGAGAGGCGGAGATACGCGTCTGACAGACGCGCATGGGGCAGGGCTGCGGCGGTTAGCCCTGCCCCAATGCGGAAGCGCTCCCCCGCATTACGGAGGGGATTTGGGGGGACAGGAACCCCCGTTAAGCCGCGGGATAGCGGCGTTTTAGCAGGGGCACACGTGCCCCTGCTACATATGAGGTCTGAAGCGAGATCTATTCTCGCTTCAGACTCTCTTTAAGCGTGCAAACCGCCGCGCGTGGCAGATTGAGTGATAACTGCTATGATAGCAGTTGTCACACTTTTAAGAATCAAGCCCTATATGTTGAAAAACTAAAGTTTTTTCACAAAGCACTGCTATGGAAAGTTAAAACGCATTAAAATGCAATGCATCAATATGCATTAAAGGGGCACTATGGTGAAAAAATTTAAAATATGTGCAAATATAAACAAATAAGAAGTATGTTTTTTCCAGAGTAAAATCAGCCATAAATTACTTTTCTCCTGGTGACAGGTTTTGGACTAGTGCACCTCTCCATAGGGGATTCTCAGCAAGGCTTCTATTCTTTATAAAGATATTCCTGAAAAAGGATTTAAACAATGATGCTGGCCAGCTTCCCTGCTCCCTACACAGTTTTTTGGCAGTTGGACAGAGCAACTGCCATTCACTAAGTGCTTTTGAAAATAAATATATCCCTGAGAATCTCCTATAAAGAGATGGACTAGTCCAAAACCTGTCACTTCTGTCAGATTTCTACAATCTACTGTAAGAGACAGCAACATCGGAGAACAGTAATTTATGGCTCATTTTACTCTGTAAAAAAATGTACTTCTTATTTGTATATGTTTGCACATATTTTAAATTTTAAAATTTTTTGCTGTAGTGCCCCTTTAAGTGTAAAAGGGCTCTAAGGCTTTGTTCACACTTGCCAGAGCTGTAGCATATCAGTATCAATATGGATACACTGTATTGTTCTTGGGCTCTATTGGAGGGTCTGCTGCATTCAGCAGTGATGTGTGCCATTCTCTCAGAGAAATCTATCTGCTTTTCTGAAAAATGTCACCTGTCAGGTTTGTCTATCGAGGTAACACAACAGACAAAACTGGACAAGTGCAAATGGACATGTGTGAGCCATGGAAAAGCATGGGATCTTTCAACAAATATTATGGACCGCTGCCATATGCTGCAGGAAATCGTCCAACAGTGGACTGCTTGTGAACTGAGCCTAAAAGGAGAGCTTAAAGGACCACTATTGCGAAAATAGTAAATTTAAAAAAAATGTAAACACATACAAATAGAAAGTACACTTCTTCCAAAGTAAAAGGAGCCATTAACTACTTTTCTCCTATGTTGTTGTCACTTAGAGTAGGTAGTAGAAATCTGCAACAGGTTTTGGGCTAGTCCATCTCTTCAGGGGGATTATCAGCATGGCCTTTATTCTTTATAAAGACACTCTCTGAAAAAGATTTACTCAAAGATGCTGCCCACTGGCCTTCCTGCTCGCTTCACACTTTTTTTGACAGTTGGATGGAGCAACTGCCATTCTCTAAGTGCTTTTGAAAATAAAGAAAACTCTGAGAAATCCCCATGAGGAGATGGGTACTGAATGTTTTTAAATATATTTTAAATTTTACAATTTAATTATACATTTAATTGTTTTGAAGTACAAACTAATCCAATGACATGAAGTTCTTCCTTAAAGTTGTGTAATCTGCCCATGTGTGAGCTCTGCACATCTATGCAGCTGGTCACCTTGGGTGCAGCCTGTATTTGGAAGCGCTGTCAACATCTCCTGTTGTATAAAAATGTAAGTCTACTTATGGCTAGCTGCATCCACGTTTATCAGTTTGCATTTAGTTTATTTAGATTAGGGTTTAGTGCACAATTTTGCATCTGATTTGTATTCCAGGTGAGTAATTTAAGTCCCTGGGGAGCAGTGCTTGCCTCTGTTGGTTTCATTTCTGTTGCAGGTATATAAAAAGGAGAACCGAGAGCCCAATATGGTGTAGTAAGTCAAGGCAATTGGTATGATGAGAAAAGAGTAAAATGTATACTCACAAACCAGGGTTACCTCCAGGCAACCACTGTATAAGCAGGTGAGGAGATTGACCTGTCCTCACTCAGGATTAAGAAGTTGCTCTCTGTAGATGTTAAAAAAGGGGTATCCCCCTCCACCAGGGGTGGATGTATAGTGTATTATAAACTGAACAGAGGCGCCAAAAGGATAAAAACAATATTTAAAATGTTTAAAATTGCTTAGGAGGCAGTGGTGGACTTACACTATAAATATATTTTGTATGATTATCCCACCATTACTATATTTAAGCACCACTATAGCACTATGTGTTCCCCCTCTTTATATCATATCCTTAGTACCTCCCTTGCCAATAAACCTAATTCTTTCCCCTACTGCCCCTCTAACCCCCCCCCCCCTGCCCTTCCTGCAACGAAAATTCCTGTTCTATCAACCCAACCCCCCCCCCCCCCAACCCCTCCACCCCCTTCCAGCAAAGAATTTTCCCATTCCACACCTTCCCAGCTAGAATACACACAACACAAAGAAATTGATTTATTTATGTAACACGTTTTGTCCGATCACACACCAATATGTGCCTTTTGTTCCCAGCTGTGTGCTCCTACTTTTTACTGCCTGATGAAGCGGGTGTAGACCTGCGAAATGCATTATACTAAACCCTTGGAGTGTACCATTACATTTTCCTATGTTGAATTACACAGCTTTCTTGTGTCTGCTTGAGGGAGGTAAGTCCACCACTGCCTCCTAAGCAATTTTAAACATTTTAAATATTGTTTTTATCCTTTTGGCGCCTCTGATTAGGAGCGCTGCCAATCTTTTCCCTGTTCTCTAGAAAATGTGTAGGCCATTTATGGCTAGCAGCCTCAGGTTCATACTATGTTTTAACTGTTAGTTAGTGCTTAGGTCTCTTCCGAGAGAGGACGTCATCCTCATGGAAGTGTCTAGTATTCAACAGTCAGTGCATAGGCTGTCCTTGAAGCTAACGTCCTCCTTTGCTGCATCTGTTTTGAATGCAAGTTGTGTAATCTGCCCATGTGTGGGCTCTGCACATCTATGCGGCTGGTCAACTCGGGTGCAGCCCGTAATGGGAAGTGCTGCCAATATCTCCTGTTGTATAAAAATGTCTACTTAGGTCCAGCTGCATCCATGTGTATCAGTTTGCATTCAATTTATTTAGATTAGGGTTTAGTGCATAGTTTTGCATCTGATTTGCATTCAAGGTGGTTATTTAAGTCCCGGAGGGGGGGGGGGCATTGCTCGCCCCTGTTGGCTTTGTTTCAGTTGCAGCCTGATTGAGTGCTGCCAATCTTTTCCCTGTTCCCTGTGGAACTGCAGTGAAAATTACATAAAGGCAAAACAAAAAGTGCTTAATTTTTACAATAGTTATTTATAAGTGATTTAGTCAGTGTTTGTTCATTGAAAAATCTTTCCTCTTCCTGATTTACAATCTGACATTTGTCGCATGGCAACATTTTTACTGCTGGCAGGTGATGTCTGTGGAAAGAGATGATGCATTTTTGGCAGTTGGAAACAGCTGTTATCTCCCACGATGCAACAAGGCTCCCACAGTGTGATGTCCGCACCCTGGTGCTGATATCACTCTGAGGGAGGGGTTTCACCACAATATCAGCCATACAGAGCCCTCTGATGATCTGGTTGAGAAAAGGAATATATTTCTCATGGGAAAGGGGGTATCAGCTACTGATTGGGATAAAGTTCAATCCTTGGTTATGGTTTCTCTTTATTATATATTTACAGCCTTGCAAACAAAACATGTATGTTTAAAATTAAAATTCATACACTACTGATCATTTTATCTACAATTATAAATGTGATTTATGTTGTACAAAAATGTGATACCAAGTATGGCCTTTTCTTTTATTCCGTCATACAACCACTACAACTTCCTATAAAAGGCTGTTTTTCAGCAAAGTGCCGTCTACTTCTTGTAAGTTGTTGTTGTGTAAAAGCCACTGACCTCACCAAACTAGAGACAAAGACTCTCTCTCTCTGGAATATACAACAACAAACAACATAAAAGCAACAAGAGTGAAAACAGTACAGGTTAATGACATGGATTTTTCATGCAACGTCAAGCAATTTGGAAAATGAATGTACACCTTAGGTGACTAGTCTAATTAAGGATTTCTATTTTTATTTTAAAAGTTGCCCTTGCTGAAAACATACACATATTTAACTTTCACTTTCATGGCCGCTGTATTATGTGTGAGAGTTAATTTTAGCCTCCTTAGAGTGTCTGCTACTGGTGAGTTTAGAAAGATGTTGAGTATTAATGATATACATGTGGAAGCACAACAGAAAAAATACATTTAATGTTAAAGATGATTTAGGGAGCATGCATGTTGACACAGCATAAACTGTGAAAATGAAGACTAATACGGTTAATTGCCCGATGACCCTACTCAGTTATGTTCAATTTATATGCTTTGATTGCCTCCCTTGGGGACACTGAGCCCAGATGGCATTCTTGTGATGTTCCTGACCCATTTGAGGCCTGCAATGATTGAAAACTAGGTGCGCTTCTCCAGACTAATTAATTTACCATCTTAGCACCTGTTCCACAGTAGTTCAGGCTGTAACAGAGCTCTCTGCTTGTGCGCAATGGCAGGTTAACTGGTAAATGGATTAAGCTGTTTTTATTAAGTTGATATTTTGCTTAGCCAAGAGCATTACAATGAATGTAGGTCTCTAATTACTCTTCATTTGTATTGAGTAATTAATTACAAAATGAGAATTACTAATTATTTTTGCCATAAAATATCTTGTAAGCTGTAACAAATGCATGTATACACGCCCTCTCATAGTGTATATATATATATATATATATATATATATATATATATATATATATATATATATATATATATACCGGTATATATATAATGTATATCACTTTTCTCCTATTGGATTCAAAGCGCTTGAGAGGCAGCCACTAGGGGCACACTCAGTAGGTAGTAGCAGTGTTGGGGAGTCTTGCCCAAGGTCTCCTTACTGCATAGGTACTGGCTTACTGAATAGGAAGAGCTGAGATTTAAAATCTGACATTATTTACAGGATTATTACAGGATTGCTTTAAACCACTGACTGGATGAATGCAGGCAATAAAAAACCAGTAACAGGGCTCTTAATCTTAGTAACTAATTATTCAGACAGCATAAGAGAAATGTCATATTCTAGAGAGAGTGCGAATATCATGCTTTAAACAAATGCCTAACCTGGAGACCCCCTCGTTGGTACCTAAACCTAAGAACCCCTCCAGTGGTGCCTAACCCTTAACGCCCCATGGTATCTACCTCTACCCCCTCTTCTAACCCTTAAACCCCCCACACACACACACCAAACGAAAAGCTGCAGTATTGCGGCTAAGATGTTACATTTGGGCACCGGGAGGTCCCAAATTAGCAGGAAGCATTGAAAATTTCTGCACCCAGAGCTGCCCTGATAGAATCGTGAGGGGCCTGGGGTCTGCGGAACTGCAAATTGCGGCAGTGCATAGCCAGCGCTCAAAAGTCGCAAAGCAAAATCCTAATTCTAAGCCGCAAAGTAAAATCTGCGATTTGCGGCAAAACCTGTACATTTCATTGCCGGCAGGTGTCTGATGGCAACCCACCGCCATGCGACCAGATTTCCCTTTTCAGCTGCTAATTGCGGCTTTAATCTTATGCACCTACGGCAGCGCCCTTTCTTCCGTAAGGGCTTTTGCGTCCTTTTTACCTGATTTGCCTTCAAGGGCTCTCTGCCTGTGCTCTGCATGTATGCGGAGTCACATGGTACTTTTTAATCTATAAACCCAGAAGGCTTAAACTCTAGCTTTTGCTTTTGGGGACAGATGCCTACTGTGTACATCCAGTTCTGTTTGTTACAGAATTGCTAAGTAAGCAATTTTTTCCCACTGACATCATATTGTTTGTACGATCAGGGGCTTTCACAAGCTGTAATATGAAGGGCTTGTGTCTTACTAATGTTGCCCTTGAAGCTGTATAAAATGGCCCCTCCCCACTGACACATGTTTTTTTTAAATACCAACATATGACATGGTGGTTTCCTCATGTACTTTTTTGTTATTAGCTAATGTAACTGTCGAACAAGCCACTAGATATTTTTTTCCTATTGGCTTCATGTTTAGGGACTGCTGAAACCCGAAACATTTTCATCTGTTTGGCCAAGCTGATGGTGTATCAAATATGTTCTCAATTGAGCAACACTAATCTCTATCCGTGGTATCTTCTTTCCCTAAGTGTAGAAGCATTAAGGCTAGGAATATTAGAGAAAGGCATAGGAGAATTCAGTTCAGGAAAATCAGAGTTTAGTTGGAGATGCTTTATACAGTCAGAGCTAAGCTTGAGTTTGGAGTAAGATAATTACCAAGTAAGAGAATAGGGGAATTATAGTTCACAGAAATAGGAGAACTAAGGTTAGGGGAATCAGAGTCTGGCATAGGACAATTTCTAGACACGAAGAATTCCTTAGGTAGCACCAGGGGATATCTATGATAACTTACATTTTCAAGTCAGTCAATAGATTATGCTTTGTAACTAATTGGCTAAAATAAAAAAGAGGATTTTTTTTCAGCATAGAATGCACAATATTCGCCAATGTTAGAAGGCTCATTTCTATGCCAGCTTTCCAAACATGTCTACACTTGGAAAAAGTGAACTTCAAATTTGAGTTTAGTTTGGCAATTTCTGCCACTTCTTGTTACTAGAGATGTCTTTTTTTCCTTATTTTTCCTTATTTAACTCTTCCCCTTGTATGCGTGTGAGGCAGAACAGAGAGTTACAATATCATCACAGTCATTACCCTTTCAACTCAAGCAACTGTAAAAACTGTAGGTAAGCATGTCTTTTAGGCACATTTAATTAACAAGGTGCCCAATTGAGGTGTAAAAAAATCCCTGTCTCTTAGCACTGGTAAATTCCCTGATGGGGCCAGGACTCCATATTTCAACAGTTCACTATTCAACATGACCTTTAGGAATGGTCAATGAGATGCAAATACAGTAGTTTCAAGTTGATGCTGTATTATGCAAATTTCTAATGTAAATGTATGCAGATTGAAAATAGACTAATCAGTTACCGTCAAGGTGGAATTTGGTCCATTTTAACGCTGTATATGTTTGCATACATAATTTGCATGATCCTGTTTCAACTTTGAACTGATTGCATTTCATTGACCATCCCTAATGATTGACCACACTAGTGCACACGCTGAAGTAAGCAAAGGGTGTGCAAAAGGGCAGTTGTTATTATTCATTTACATAGCACAATCCTCTTCCATGGTGTTGTGCGATACAATTACCAGACATGGGTGCATTAGACAAAGGGAGTACAACATAAATATGGCAATTTGTACAAATTGTTTTCCAATAAATATACATCAGATGCAAGAAACAGTAGGGGAGGGTGCCCTGCCATCATAAGATTTCAATCTATGGGACCTGCCAGGATTTAGGGAGAGCCCTTTAACACAGCAGCTGGGAAAATAAGGGCATCAAGATCGAGAATTCACCCTTACAATCTGAATGATTGTAACGGTTTATTGATTTAGTGCATGATACTTACCATTTCTTTTTGTTCTGTTTTACTGAATAACACAAAGGGCTCTATTCATAAAAAAGTTGTGGCGAAAAAACTCCTGGAGGGAAAATACCGCAGCGGTATTTTAGACTTCTGGGTGGTCATTCAAAAAAAATGTTGCCAGCTGCGATGCAAGTGCGGAGATCTCCCGCTGAAGGCTGGCGGTAAGCTGTCGGAAGGCATGCGGAAACACTTCAGCCGGTAGAGTCCCTCCGTGCACTGCTCTCTCTGGGAGGTCTGTCCCATTCACTTGTATGTAATCCGCAAAATCAGAGGAAGCGGTATTTCCCGTCCACATACCGCTTCCTCTAAACTTTATGAATGCCCACTTTGCTAAATGGACGGGAAAATCCGCTGTTTTGAGCGGAAAACTTGCGGTAACCTTTTATGAATAGAGCCCAAAGTGCTACATTTGTAGCATACAAGTTTAGTTGATCTACAAAGCTGCACACATTAAGATGTCCTTTGGACTACATAGTTTCTCCTCCAGTAAAAATAAGAGTGCATTGAACCAATGACCTATATTCTGATTCTCTTTTTTGAACTCGATTGGTGCAATGTAACTCTGCTATTATTTCTCCTTCTATATGAAGATAAATGTAATAATATGTGAAAATACTTTTAATTAATATATGCATCTTCTGTGATTGATATCTGCTGCTTTTTGCAACCTGTTGCACTGATGGTCATTTCTTGTTATTAATATCACTGTTGTAATATTATATTTGATTGTTCATTGGTTCTAATAAAAACCTTTTGAAATTAAAAAAATAAAATAAGAGTGCAATTTCTGCTACCCATTTAAAAACATCAATGTGCATAAATTGTTTTTGCAGTGCCCTGGCGTGGCATATATTTAATAACATGCTGTCATCCGAGATAATGCCAGGAAACAACGGTTTCTGCTGCTCTGGTTAGGGAGCGTGGTATATTATTAAGGATGCAGTCTATTTGTCCATTAGTTTTAAATGGCTAACTTTCAATTGATCCAATTAAATCAATATAAGTTTTTCCAAACAAGAATTGACTGGTGTTATCACTGCTTATTTTGCCAATCAGACACTATTTACCCATGGCAGCCAGGCAAAAAGGTTGCTTCCTGGTGTCTTATCACCACATTCAGTATTACAATAGACTTAGCAGATTGTTTGTTTAAGAGCTGTTAGTGGTTCATTATTAACATGATTTAGACTATTAGTGCTATGGTTCTTGTCCACCATGGAAATGTTACGTGTAGATTCACTGCTGTCCTTCTGATGGAAGTCAAAAGCGGATTTATTTTTTAAGCACAGTTCCCATAACATGTTATTGACAGCAATCAATGTAGCAGCCTCTACTAGTGGACAAAGCTATGATTACTTCCATGTTCCCGAACAGCTTGTGTGACTTAATTAGTCTTCTCCATCATGCTTATGTAAGCATATCCCTTTGTTGACTGTATTGATGTCCTTCTAACGAGAATAACAATTTACCATCTAGTGTTTTCTTTGTGTCACTACTCCCACTACTTTCAATGGGTAACATGCAACACTTAGTTCAAATATATACTTTTTTTGTCATTGTATTGGTTAAAACTTTTGCAACTCCTCAGATGTTACTATTTCAATATGACAGTGTAAAGTGTAACATGTGAAGTATTCATAAATAAATGACAACTAAAATAACATTTCTACCCGGCTGAAGGAGGAGTAATGTCAGTCACACAGTCTGGGTTCTGTGTTTTCTGTATATTCCCCAACTAAAGTGCAGTAACTATTGGGTCTCCATTACTAGAAAACGTCTATGTGTTATATATGGAATATTATAGTAGAGTGAAAGCTCTGATAGTGTTGTAGTAATATGAAACCTTTTCCATGTTTCTGTGGCTTACCTCATTACAGTGTAATGCATTGCACAGAGCAGAAATAAACTCGTCTTAAAATTAGATTAAAAGTACCTAGTTGAAAAAATAAAACAAAATGATTATATTTGGTCATGTATTGATTAACAAAAAAAAAGATCCAATAAAAAAATCTCTGTGTGGCTGAAGTAAGTGTGTCATGCTCTCAGTATTTGCTATGAACCCCTTTGTGCAACAATAACTGCAACTAAATGCCTGTCCTATGGTCACTCAGTAATGCACATTGATCCTGAGAAATTTTAACTCATTCTACCTCACAGAACAGCTTGAGCTCTTGGATGTTGTTGGGTTTCCTCACATGAGGGTCTTTCCAAAAGATTTCAGTAGAATTAATTTGCAGCTATGAATGAGTTATCTTGTGTACGATAACAATGGGCAGGGCTGCTGCATCCGGCTATACTGGGCTAATAGTAGAGTTGATCCTACGTCCAAATCAGGTAAATATCAAGTGCACCCTGTGCCACTCTGCATTCGGCTGCGGAAGACACACCGACATTCATGGGAGGCTCAAAAAGAATGTGGTGCCGCAGCGCACGTAATAAATAAAAATGGTTGGCAAAAGGTTAAGGTCAGGACTTTGATTTAGTCATTTTAGATCATTAACTTTATTTTTTTTGCCATTTTTAGTAGAGAAACGTGTGTTTAGGATGCTTCTAGTTTGTCCATTGTAGATTGTAAGCAATATTTTGGAGTAGAGTGTTATAAACTGTTCTTATCACCTTGCTTCGACACCATCGTCTCACAGACTGTGAGATCACTTGACTCTCCACACACAGCAAGCAGGATATAGACTTGCTCAGGCTTCTTTCAATGTTTCCGTCATTTATTCAAGTCACAGGAATACAGATAGATACATTCATCATATCCTAGCCATGCCAATCTTCATGTTGCATTATAAGCTCATGATTAGACTCCCTCTTGAAGTCAATCAGGTACCTTCTTCCTAACTACGTTACTCTAAACTACCTATGTACAGCAAACATTATATCAGATTACATAAAGGAATAACATGCTTAGAGGTCCAAGTCGGCCTTGCGAGCTAGTGAGGAAGGAAGAAGCAGAAGTGAGTTCTCCATTGCTCGCTCCAGCTTTAATACCGGCTAGGAAAGAGTTAAATATGACATCATCTTCGCCACCCCCTAAATAAGTCTATTGGTGGACTCACTTGTGGTGTCATCATACACACCTACTCGATTAATAATCGATGAGGCACTTGACCCAGATGCGGGAATGTGAATGTTTAGTAAATATGGCCAATGTTTACTGTTCCTGTCCTGTAAGTGGAGGTCAGAGTAAACCGATGGCCTTCTCTTAGGAACATGTTCTCAGTATCTGCGTGTATCTTCTGCTACACGCAGACCCTGAGATGCCTCTGTCTATTTTAAAGGCATACACTGCGGACAAGCCTTTTACATAAAACTCAGGCCAAGTAACTGAGGCCTACTTAAATTATAACAATCCCCCCTAAAACGGCTTGACCCGCAGATCCCAGCGTCTGAACCTCCCAGTACCTGGTTTCTTTCTTGTATGTTTCACTTTTCGATGTTCGTGCTCACACAACTTCTCTGCTCTAGGCGGTTACCCCTGGAAGAGAGAGAGCAAGACCTCTTGGTCTTCCTGTAACCCGGCTCTCTGGGGAAGCCCTACTTCTAAGTCCCTCAATACCACATGCTCAGCATTTGCGTCACTTGCGTATCACTCACAAACTTGCATGACCACAGAAAAGTGAAACTCGTTTGGTTGTTACAAAACGGAACAGTGCCAGGTGCCTTCTAAAAGAGCGCCTTTATACAATCAGCTCCTAGGTACTACTAAACCTATACCCGTAACCCTGTATATCCCTTAATTTAAACTATTGGTTCCGGAGATTGTTTATGAGGCACCAATCTCTGGACCAGGTTAATTTATTTTACGTAATTTTAACCCGCAACCTCACCTGGATAACGATGCCTAAAGTTGTCATCCCCATCCAGACGACCAGTGGGTGTAGAAAGAACTTTGGAACTGCAGATGCCCCGTCCGAGTGTCCCTGGAACATCACCGGAACCTTTGTCCACCAGGGCAGACTGGAACTCACCTGCTCATTTTTGTGTTCTACCTCGTTAAGATCACCTGTATCATGGTGAAATCTTACCTCTAACTTAGTGTACTGTTTGTTTAACCTTTGTAACAAAATGTGGTCGTCTTGGATCAAACCCTGTTCCCCTCCGTCCCATGTCGTGTTCTCTTTCAGGACGGGAACTACTCGTGAAACTTTGACCTTTAGAGTTCTCTTAACAATTTGAGAAACAACGTCATCCAGCCTGGATGACAGGATCCATATGGGATCTCCACTCACACAATATGTTCCCCTTGGAAAATCCCCCTTATCGGAACAATTATGAGAATATACCTTGAATGTATCATTAGACCTTATGTTAAAAAACCAAACCCTTCCTTCAGTCACCGGAACTATTGGTTTGGCTTCAGGGTGGATCTTTTGAATGGTAGCCTCGCAGTCTGCGTTATTGAGCCCGCAGGCTTCTTCACTAAATTTGGCTTGCCCCGGCCAACGCAGATACTTCTGCAAGAATTGCCCACATGAGGACAACTCTACTTGTTTCACCTCCCTGTCTAGCACCAAAAAAGGTTGACCTCTCAGGTCCTGGTGTAAGACATGGGTTGAGGTGGGAACTAAGGAAGTGGCGGTGCCTAAAGGAATGTTGCACCGTTTCCATTTGTTCACCCAAACATCTCGAAGCTGCCATGCAAAAGATCCTTCTCCAGAAAAATTAATATACCTCCCCTTGTCCAATCTTTCGCTGACACAATATGTCCCCAGCTGTCCTGATTGGACCTCTTCCCCCCTTACGTCCTGAGGCACAATATGTACCTGAGGTCGGGAAGACTGTACTCTCTGCAATCTTTCGATTAAGAGTACCTCTTCACTTACCCAACTCTCATGAGGATAAGCTGTTGCATATGGACTGTGTAATATCGTCCCCTGTTGTGACCCGTGTGGTGTGAATGGGGTTCCCTGTGGGGGCTTTCCCTCCCCCGGGACCGCTCTCCCCACCCTCTTTGTCACCTGGAAATGTGGCTTGATCTCGATTTTTACTTCTTGTTTCGAGAACCTCCCACCCTTGGCTTTCCAGCCTTTACGTGTGTATAGTTGTTTCAGAGGCACTCTCTGTTGGTAGCTCCAGAGTGTGATGTGGTCCCCTGCGTCTCTCTGGTAAGAGAATTGACGCCTCCTGCTCGTTCCTCTCCAATCTGGACCCATCTCACTCTGCATAACCAAGACAAGGTACCCCTGAATCACACACTCCACCTTTTGCATGTACCCATTGTACATTGCAGTTATCACCTTGCTTCGACACCATCGTCTCACAGACTGTGAGATCACTTGACTCTCCACACACAGCAAGCAGGATATAGACTTGCTCAGGCTTCTTTCAATGTTTCCGTCATTTATTCAAGTCACAGGAATCTCGTGTTTTAGTCTCTTTCCGATTTCAGGAATCTCGTGTTCCTCCAAGCTTAGATTGGCATCTGGAACCTTTCGCTTATCCGACTGACATCTCCATCTTTGCTGCCAGCACTGCAGCTGTCTCAATTCCATATTGCCAAACACCTGAAATCGAAATACAAACAAATCAATTCTTATTAATGATTTGGGATTCGCCCTGCGGCTTGTACTCTTTACCCTTTAAATTGATCAATATATATCGTAATTGATCTCGTTGCTTTATGGTTCTCCTGAACTCTGTTTACTCTTATTGGTAGATTGGAGTTAAACTTCAGCCCCCTACCTCAGTACTATCCTCAGTACTTACCTGTTTAAAATATGCTCCCGCGGACTTCACCTATGGAAGCTCGCTTCACCTTTGGAAGCTCTCACCCCATTGCAGCTCACTCCACATCCCCCCTTATCTGTCCATGCGCGGCCGTCGCATGCACAGATTACGGATGCCACACCTGATGCTGCTTTGCAGGTGAGCCTGCAATGCTCTTACTCATTATCGCATTTACTTATCTAGAACTTCATTGCGATACCAGCTCTGCTAGAAGTTCTGTGTGTTGTACCCTCTGACCAATGTTTGCCGTGCCACCACCTAAACTACCAAAAAAAAACTGGCTGCCTCCCTGTAGGAAGGAGCACTTTGCACTTAAACTACACAGGGTGCAGGGCTAAGCATACCAGCGTCACATTCCTGTATGCAGATCCCTGAATGCCCACATGGAAGGTAGTCACATGGCAAACAGCGTACTGATACACTGTCACTCTGTAAACGGCAATTCTATCATCTGTATAATTGCCCCATGAACTGTTGTCAGTCCTTGTTCTTTGTGCTACAATTGATAGGAGCTGGAAAAAACATATTTGACCAATCAGTGGACGAAAAAAAACGCACACAAAACAGCTCCAGCCCAGCATAGACCTCTCAGTCCAGCTCTGGCCTTATTCACGACAAAACCGGAAAAAAAAAACGTTACCGCTCTGCAGAAGCGGCGACGGAAACCCGAATTGGTCAACTCCCTTTTTTCCAACTCCGGCACCCCCTTTGATGCGCTGTCCCCCTTTCCTTCTATTGGGAACTCATGCTGCACCACCCATTAAGGTGCCTCACTTACAGGAATAATCCCATAAGCAACACAGTACAGACCCATTTCCGATCTGTACTGCTCCGTGTGTCCCTGCACCGAGCTGGGAAACACTTCCTATTCTGGCATTCCTGTCCATGGACTCTGGGAAAAACTCTGGGGAAATACGTTGAAACCCGAGACACACAGTAGCATGTCTCTGTATCTCTCCCCCCCTCCCTTCCAGCTGCTCTGCCCGGAGCCGCGAGCACAGCCTGACGTGACGTGGATCCCCCAGCCCCTCCTCCCCCCTGCCATGACGTGTGGGGGCCATGACTCACGGGGGCGGGCTCTCTCCACTGCCGCCATTTTGAGTCCTGGATTGCCAGCTGAGATGGCTACTCCCATAGCAGCCTCTCGTTCCTATAGACCTAGGAGAGAGAGCAAACACAAATAGAACATACTTTTTTTATGCATCGTTACACACAGCTTCTATCCACAGTGCACAAAAATCAGCCTCAGCATTCCTTCACGTCTCAGCTGTAATCCGAACTGCAATCAGACATACGGATCCCCAGAGACGTAGGAATCTCTCTCCCTCTATCCCCTCTCTCCACAACTCATCTGCAGCTTATCTCAGCCATAACTCAGAGCTATTACAGCGCTATTACTGAGACGAACAACAGACGAGCTGGCTGAACAACATAACAGATGCAGATATTTACAAGCATGTTAGCAATGTTAACGCGCGGAGGAAAGACACACAAGCTACCCAGAGACACGGGCTGTCCACCCAGCTCCCCGAGAAAAACGTACTTCTAAGTTTCACAACTGTTCTCTCCTGTCTACTCTGCTACCTCTGCCGCGGGGGACCCCCCCCCCCCTTATCTATCATCCTGCCCAGTCTCTGGACAGGGAGAGAAAAACAAAACATCTGCCACACAGAAAACTTGAATCCGAAGAAGAGAAAAAAAAAACAAAGCACATAAACTCTGAAAACACATTCTGCATTTACATCGGAGCTGCACCTCTCCTCACCCCTCTCTCCACGCACAGGAGAGATGGGAAGCCCGCAGCCTCCCCACTGCAATTAACACAGAATATACACATTAACACATTACCCTCCTCTCATACAATAAAGATAATGCAACACAACAACGTAAAACATACTTGCCTGAGCAGAAGACTTTGTAAGCCTGCGAATTCGACCAGCTTTTGGCAACTTTCCACGACACTGAGTGGATCTCTGGAACTACTGAGCGTCAGCTCTGTGTACCCACACTGGCTCAGCGGATCATCTCCAGCGGCAGCTGCCAGCCGGCCTCGGAGCTTCCAGACACCTGTGACCCGGTTTGGCAAGGACTGATGTGCACTGTCAGTCTAAGTTTAACATCCACGAGTGTCGCCGCTGGTTCTCTCGAATTGTAGCCCGTGTGTGCTCGGCTCCCACACACTACTCACACCAGCTTATCAGTCTCAGCGTGATAAGCTTTACAGTCCGTGTCCATCTATTCCGCTTGTTTTGCTGTGGAATATCTTGAAACCATTTTCCGTCGGCCCCGGCCCCGTCTGCCTGTATAGTTAGGTAGGGAAGGATTTCAGGCACCACTGTTATAAACTGTTCTTATCACCTTGCTTCGACACCATCGTCTCACAGACTGTGAGATCACTTGACTCTCCACACACAGCAAGCAGGATATAGACTTGCTCAGGCTTCTTTCAATGTTTCCGTCATTTATTCAAGTCACAGGAATACAGATAGATACATTCATCATATCCTAGCCATGCCAATCTTCATGTTGCGTTATAAGCTCATGATTAGACTCCCTCTTGAAGTCAATCAGGTACCTTCTTCCTAACTACGTTACTCTAAACTACCTATGTACAGCAAACATTATATCAGATTACATAAAGGAATAACATGCTTAGAGGTCCAAGTCGGCCTTGCGAGCTAGTGAGGAAGGAAGAAGCAGAAGTGAGTTCTCCATTGCTCGCTCCAGCTTTAATACCGGCTAGGAAAGAGTTAAATATGACATCATCTTCGCCACCCCCTAAATAAGTCTATTGGTGGACTCACTTGTGGTGTCATCATACACACCTACTCGATTAATAATCGATGAGGCACTTGACCCAGATGCGGGAATGTGAATGTTTAGTAAATATGGCCAATGTTTACTGTTCCTGTCCTGTAAGTGGAGGTCAGAGTAAACCGATGGCCTTCTCTTAGGAACATGTTCTCAGTATCTGCGTGTATCTTCTGCTACACGCAGACCCTGAGATGCCTCTGTCTATTTTAAAGGCATACACTGCAGACAAGCCTTTTACATAAAACTCAGGCCAAGTAACTGAGGCCTACTTAAATTATAACATAGAGCAGTCGCTTTTGCCTTGCTAACCTGTCGTACACACCATTGCTGTTCATTGTTCTTCTGATGGTGGACTCATGAGCATCAATATTTAACCCAGTGAGATAAACCTTCAGTTGCTTTGATATTATCCTGAGTTCCTTTGTAAAGCAGGCCATACACTACTTGATTTTGTTGTTGATATACAGCAGATTCCATCACATCACTAAGATCAAATCTGCTGTTAAATCAGTAATGCAAATGCTGCCCAATTAATCGATTCATACAGGCAATCTAACCAGAAAGAACATTTTGCTTGATTGCTGGCAGGTCAGAAGTGCGTCACTAACAGTGTTTGATTCAGCGACAACCGATGCAGAATATCAGCAGTATGAAGTTAAAGCACTGGACTAGGGAGCACATGCACCAGCCAGATAGGTGAAAGTACTGCTGCCAGCTAGGGGGAGCACAGATGGGGGGGAGACCTGAGAGTGACAAGGCAGGTGGCGGGGGTGGCAGCTCCACAGATTTGAAATTGATTCAGAATTGATGTGCAGTGTGTGGGCACTCAATAGAGCCTGAAAGATAGATGTGTTCCTGACTGCTCTTTCTGTTTTCCCAAGCTCACGGTTTTGTGCAATGAAAGTGAATGGATCTCTGTTATGATGAACGAAAATACAAACTTCATTCTCAAAAAATACAACTTCCTCCATAGATATACTAAAAGCAAATCAGAAAAGCCTCAGCATCTAGAAAAAAAACATCAGTAGGAGCTCTTGCAGCAAGCGTACCTGAAAAGCAAAAAGCAGCTACCTAAGCTTCTAAGAAACGAATAATTTCTGTTGTTGGTCACCAAACAACATGAGGAGCAAGTTTTATTACTATTTGAATGACTTTAACCACTTGAGGACCGTGGGCTTTACCCCCCTTAAGGACCGGCCACTTTTTTTCCATTCAGACCACTGCAGCTTTCACGGTTTATTGCTCGCTCATACAACCTACCACCTAAATGAATTTTGGCTCCTTTTCTTGTCACTAATAAAGCTTTCTTTTGGTGCTATTTGATTGCTGCTGTGATTTTTACTTTTTATTATATTCATCAAAAATGATTTTTTTTACTTTCTGTGCTGACATTTTTCAAATAAAGTAAAATTTCTGTATACATGCAGCGCGAAAAATGTGGACAAACATGTTTTTGATTAAAAAAAACCCATTCAGTGTATATTTATTGGTTTGGGTAAAAGTTATAGCGTTTACAAACTATGGTGCAAAAAGTAAATTTTCCCATTTTCAAGCATCTATGACTTTTCTGACCACCTGACATGTTTCATGAGGGGATAGAATTCCAGGATAGTATAAATACCCCCCAAATGACCCCATTTTGGAAAGAAAACATCCCAAAGTATTCACTGAGAGGCATAGTGAGTTCATAGAAGATATTAATTTTTGTCACAAGTAAGCGGAAAATGACACTTTGTGACAAAAAAAAACAGTTTCCATTTCTGCTAACTTGCGACAAAAAAAAATGAAATCTGCCACGGACTCAACATGCCCCTCTCTGAATACCTTAAAGTGTCTACTTTCCAAAATGGGGTCATTTGTGGGGTGTGTTTACTGTCCTCGCATTTTGGGGGGTGCTAATTTGTAAGCACCCCTGTAAAGCCTAAAGGTGCTCATTGGACTTTGGGCCCCTTAGCGCAGTTAGGCTGCAAAAAAGTGCCACACATGTGGTATTGCCGTACTCAGGAGAAGTAGTATAATGTGTTTTGGGGTGTATTTTTACATACCCATGCTGGGTGGGAGAAATATCTCTGTAAATGACAAATTTTTAATTTTTTTTACACACAATTGTCCATTTACAGAGATCTTTCTCCCACTCAGCATGGGTATGTGTAAAAATACACCCCAAAACACATTATACTACTTGTGGCACTTTTTTGCACTCTAACTGCGCTAAGGGGCCCAAAGTCCAATGAGTACCTTTAGGATTTCACAGGTCATTTTGAGAAATTTCGTTTCAAGACTACTCCTCACGGTTTAGGGCCCCTAAAATGCCAGGACAGTATAGGAACCCCACAAATGACCCCATTTTAGAAAGAAGACACCCCAAGGTATTCCGTTAGTAGTACGGTGAGTTCATAGAAGATTTTATTTTTTGTCACAAGTTAGCGGAAAATGACACTTTGCGAAAAAAACCAATAAAAATCAATTTCCGCTAACTTGTGACAAAAAATAAAATCTTCTATGAACTCACCGTACTACTAACAGAATACCTTGGGGTGTCTTCTTTCTAAAATGGAGTCATTTGTGGGGTTCCTATACTGTCCTGGCATTTTAGGGGCCCTAAACCGTGAGGAGTAGTCTTGAAACAAAATTTCTCAAAATGACCTGTGAAATCCTAAAGGTACTCATTGGACTTTGGGCCCGTTTGCGCAGTTAGGGTGCAAAAAAGTGCCACACATGTGGTATTGCCGTACTCGGGAGAAGTAGTACAATGTGTTTTGGGGTGTATTTTTACACATACCCATGCTGGGTGGGGGAAATAACTCTGTAAATGGACAATTTTGTGTAAAAAAAATCAAAAGATTGTCATTTACAGAGGTATTTCTCCCACCCAGCATGGGTATGTGTAAAAATACACCCCAAAACACATTATACTACTTCTCCCGAGTACGGAGATACCACATGTGTGGCACTTTTTTGCAGCCTAACTGCGCTAAGGGGCCCAAAGTCCAATGAGTACCTTTAGGATTTCACAGGTCATTTTTGTTTCAAGACTACTCCTCACGGTTTAGGGCCCCTAAAATGCCAGGGCAGTATAGGAACCCCACTAATGACCCCATTTTAGAAAGAAGACACCCCAAGGTATTCCGTTAGGAGTATGGTGAGTTCATAGAAGATTTTATTTTTTTGTCACAAGTTAGCGGAAATTGATTTTAATTATTTTTTTTCACAAAGTGTCATTTTCCGCTAACTTGTGACAAAAAATAAAATCTTCTATGAACTCACCATACTCCTAACGGAATACGTTTGGGTGTCTTCTTTCTAGAATGGGGTCATTTGTGGGGTTCCTATACATTCCTGGCATTTTAGGGGCCCTAAACCGTGAGGAGTAGTCTTGAAACCAAATGTCGCAAAATGACCTGTGAAATCCTAAAGGTACTCATTGGACTTTGGGCCCCTTAGCGTACTTAGGGTGTAAAAAAGTGCCACATTTGTGGTACCGCCGTACTCAGGAGAAGTAGTATAATGTGTTTTGGGGTGTATTTTTACACATACCCATGCTGGGTGGGAGAAATATCTCTGTAAATGACAATTGTTTGATTTTTTTTACACACAATTGTCCATTTACAGAGAGATTTCTCCCACCCAGCATGGGTATGTGTAAAAATACACCCCAAAACACATTATACTACTTTTCCTGAGTACGGCGATACCACAGGTGTGACACTTTTTTGCAGCCTAGGTGCGCTAAGGGGCCCAATGTCCTAATCACAGGTCATTTTGAGGCATTTGTTTTCTAGACTACTCCTCATGGTTTAGGGCCCCTAAAATGCCAGGGCAGTATAGGAACCCCACAAGTGACCCCATTTTAGAAAGAAGACACCCCAAGGTATTCTGTTAGGTGTATGGCGAGTTCATAGAAGATTTTATTTTTTGTCACAAGTTAGTGAAAAATGACACTTTGTGAAAAAAAAACAAAAATCAATTTCCGCTAACTTTTGACAAAAAATAAAATCTTCTATGAACTCGTCATACACCCAACAGAATACATTGGGGTGTCTTTTTTCTAAAATGGGGTCAGTTTGTGGGGTTCCTATACTGCCCTTGCATTTTACGGACCCAATACCGTGAGTAGTCTGGAAACCAAATGTCTCAAAATGACTGTTCAGGGGTATAAGCATCTGCAAATTTTGATGACAGGTGGTCTATGAGGGGGCGAATTTTGTGGAACTGGTCATATGCAGGGTGGCCTTTTAGATGACAGGTTGTATTGGGCCTGATCTGATGGATAGGAGTGCTAGGGGGGTGACAGGAGGTGATTGATGGGTGTCTCAGGGGGTGGTTAGAGGGGAAAATAGATGCAATCAATGCACTGGAGAGGTGATCGGAAGGGGGTCTGAGGGGGATCTGAGGGTTTGGCCGAGTGATCAGGAGCCCACACGGGGCAAATTAGGGCCTGATCTGATGGGTAGGTGTGCTAGGGGGTGACAGGAGGTGATTGATGGGTGTCTCAAGGTGTGATTAGAGGGCGGAATAGATGCAAGCAATGCACTGGCGAGGTGATCAGGGCTGGGGCCTGAGGGCATTCTGAGGGTGTGGGCGGGTGATTGAGTGCCCTAGGGGCAGATAGGGGTCTAATATGATAGGTAGCAGTGGCAGGGGGTAATTGATGGGTAATTCGTGGGTGTTTAGGGTAGAGAACAGATATAAACACTGCACTTGGGAGGTGATCTGACGTCGGATCTGCGGGCGATCTATTGGTGTGGGTGGGTGATCAGATTGCCCGCAAGGGGCAGGTTAGGGGCTGATTGATGAGTGGCAGTGACAGGGGGTGATTGATGGGTGGCAGTGCCAGGGGGTGATTGATGGGTGGCAGTGACAGGGGGTAATCGATGGGTGATTGACCGGTGATTGACAGGTGATCAGTGGGTTATTACAGGGAAGAACAGATGTACCTAATGCACTGGCGAATTGATAAGGGGGGGTCTGAGGGCAATCTGAGCGTGTAGGCGGGTGATTGGGTGCCCGCAAGGGGCAGATTAGGGTCTGATCTGATGGGTAACAGTGACAGGTGGTGATAGGGGGTGATTGATGGGTAATTAGTGGGTGTTTAGGGTAGATAACAGATGTAAACACTGCACTTGGGAGGTGATCTGACGTCGGATCTGCGTGCGATCTATTGGTGTGGGTGGGTGATCAGATTGCCCGCAAGGGGCAGGTTAGGGGCTGATTGATGGGTGGCAGTGACAGGGGGTGATTGATGGGTGATTGACAGGTGATTGACAGGTGATCAGTGGGTTATTACAGGGAAGTACAGATGTAAATATTGCACTGGCGAATTGATAAGGGGGGTCTGAGGGCAATCTGAGCGTGTAGGCAGGTGATTGGGTGCCCGCAAGGGGCAGATTAGGGTCTGATTTGATGGGTAACAGTGACAGGTGGTGATAGGGGGTGATTGATGGGTGATTGATGGGTAATTAGTGGGTGATCTATTGGTGTGGGTGGGTGATCAGATTGCCCGCAAGGGGCAGGTTTGGGGCTGATTGATGGGTGGCAGTGACAGGGGGTGATTGACGGGTGATTGACGGGTGATTGACAGGTGATCAGGGGGATAGATGCATACAGTACACAGGGGGGGGGGTTGTCTGGGGGGGGGTCTGGGGAGAATCTGAGGGGTGGGGGGGTGATCAGGAGGGGGCAGGGGGCATGGGGGGATAAAAAAAATAGCGTTGACAGATAGTGACAGGGATTGATTGATGGGTGATTAGGGGGGTGATTGGGTGCAAACAGGGGTCTGGGGGGGGTGGGCAGGGGGGGTCTGAGGGATGCTGTGGGCGATCTGGGGCAGGGGGGGGAGAAATCAGTGTGCTTGGGTGCGACATAGGGTGGCTGCAGCCTGCCCTGGTGGTCCCTCGGACATTGGGACCACCAGGGCAGGAGGCAGCCTGTAAAATACACTTTGTAAACATTACAAAGTGTATTATACACTTTGTATGCGGCGATCGCAGGGTTAACATCCCGCCGGCGCTTCCGTATGGCCGGTGGGATGTTGCGGCGGGTGAGCGGAGACAGGCGCCGGCGGAGGATCGCGTCACGGATGACGCGATCGCTCCGCCCATGCCCCTACAACCATTTGTCAATACGGCGGTCCTTGCGGGGTCCACTTCCCGGCTGCCAATTGTCAATACGGCAGTCGGGAAGTGGTTAAAGATGTGAACACACTTTTCCCTCAATATGTGTTGCCCTCCAAGATTAAACTTGATCCTGAGGGTGATTCTGCAGGGCATCAATTCTGTATGGATGCATCTCTAGGCAACAGCCAATTGACACCTTTTGGGCCCTATGCAATCACCAAACTCGCCAGCGATAAGTGTTAGCAAGTTCTTAAATTAGGCGTCAGTAAGGTCGCCTAATGCAATTGCATTTAACACCCCCCGGGGCGGAAAAGAACTCGCTTGGGCGATATAATCGCCCAGTGAGTTCCTTGCCCCCTATGCAATTGCATGCTTCACCTATGGGAAGCGATGCTTCTCGCCAAAGATAGGTGTAAACTTTTCACTTGCTCTGAGCAGGCGAAAAGACCTATCGCCGGTGTTGGCAAGCTGTTTTTGGCATCTGGGAGCCTCCTTTACTAAGGACACCCCAGATGCCAGGGATTTAAATAGGTAAATTAGTCAGTTTTGACTCCTTACTTCTTTAAAACAAAAAAAATACCTCCATCGTTCCCGTCTCGCCGCATGTCCCATGCCGCTCCTCCACTCATTCTTTCTCCATCTCTGTTTATTCTCGGAGCCGGCAAAGCATCTTTGAGTCTCCCACCGGGGCTCCCCATTCGTCCACTAGGTGGCCCAATGAGAATCATTCTGATTCTCATTGGTCCAATTAGAATCAGGATGATTCTCATTGGGCCACCTAGTGGATGAATGGGGAGCCCCGGTGGGAGACTCAAAGATGTTTTGCCAGCTCCGAGAATAAACAGAAATGGAGGAAGAATGAGCGGAGGAACGGCATGGGACATGCGGTGAGACGGGAACGATGGAGGTATGTTTTTTTTTTCAGAAGATCCTAGCGGGTCCCGCGGTAGCGATGAGCGGCAGGAGGTGACGGGCTGCGGGCCAGAGCAAAGTCTGACTCTTGCGATGATGCGCGCGCATTTCCCGGGGGAGTGAGGCTGCAGTGCTGTGGTGCTGAAGGACAGCTCCCCGGCACTAATGCCTCGCTTCACATCGCTGGCCACACAGGAGCATCGCTCAGCGAATACCTAGTATTCGCCTGAGTTATGCTCCTTTACGCAAGGACATCGCTCAGGTGAAACTGGCAATTGAGTTTGTCAGTAAATCCTGAGCGATGTGAGGAGATAAGTAGCTCGCATGTTTTAAGCTTCCTATCTCCTCGAATTGCATATGGCCCTTTGTGTCTATGAGTGAGGGATGTGGGATGATAGCTCTAGGAATGATAGTGCAGCTTCTGCAGGCGGTGTGGGAGGGTTACAATGGACTCGGCCGCTTAAAGATACAGCATGGCAAACCTTTTTGGACATTTGGAAACTCATTTGATTCTTGACCCCAACAGGCTAGCCTGCATATAATGCTTAAAGCTTGGTCTCTACTGTATATTTGACCCAGGCAAGTACCTTCATTGCCTTCTTAAAACAGAAGGTAGTTGCAGGTCACTACTTGCAGTTTATGTCGAATAGAAACATTAATAGTGCATCCCTTCATGACAGTGATTGAAGATAACCTGCAATGACATTCTGTTTTAAAATACACCCTAACTAAGAAGGATGTTGGTGCTTCCATCTATTTTTTCTTCTTCTTTGTAACACGAACAGTAGGTACAGGGGAATGAGTAAACCAGATCTGCACCCTAGTTTGGGACAGAATTTCAGACACTAGGGGGGCTGATTCACAAAGCTTTTCTGTTGAATTATCTCACCTTACTTATTAACTCACAATTTATTTCTCCTTCAATGACTTAACTTATGAGTTATCTGTTTATCTCATAGATTATCTCTCTGTTATCATGAATTAGCTCCCCTTATAGTTAAGGTGAAAAATAAGTAAGCTTTGTGAATCACCCCCAGCATCCTTATTCAATTCACATTGAGCGGAGTTAAAGGAATACTGTAGGGGGGTCGGAGGAAAATGAGTTGAACTTACCCGGGGCTTCCAATGGTCCCCGCAGACAACCTGTCCCCGCGAAGCCACTCACTGATGCTCTGGCCCCGCATCTGGTTCACGTCTGGAATTTCAGACTTTAAAGTCTAAAAACCACTGGGCCTGCGTTGCCGTGTCCTCGCTCCCTTTGATGCCACCAGGAGCGTACTGCACAAGCACAGACTATACTGTGCCTGCACAGTATGCTCATGGTGACATACACTGCATCAGGCTTTGGCAGCCACAAGAGCAGCATAGTGTCAACTATATCTGCTTCCGAACTGGTTAAATAGTGGACCTTTTGGTACACTGTACAAAATGATTGTGGTACTTTAGAACTGGATAGCCTACTAAGTTATAAGCTGTTACTTAATCTATAGTTCACTCTTATCAACATACAGCCTTTTAACTTTATAACTGTAAAGGAGGAACCTTTGACTTGCGTCTCATTTAGTTATTTTTATCTAGAATCAGCTGCATCACCAGGTTATAAGAACATCCTATCTGCATTCCTCACCATTAAGGTCTATGGTGCGGGTCATGCTGAGCACACAGCAGCTATCAGGATATATGCAACTCTTCTTGAAACAGATGATTCCAGTCTTGGTTTAAAAGAGGGGCCTTTTGCACACTGGTAATAATTACTTGCCTTCTTTTATCAGTGGGGTGTATACTTGTGAATTTCAAAACAGGTTTGTGTTATAATTAAAAAAACAATTGCTGCACAAAATTTTAACGCAGAAAGTTTTGAATCAGAATGATGACATTTATTGGCTATTTTTTTTGTAGATATAAAGAGTAAGCTTTGACTAGTAGTCAGATTTTATTTACCATGTGTAGACTGATAAAGTTAACCAATAAGTTGCATCATCCTGATTCACAATGTCCAACTTTAACTAATGGCTAACAGTGCTATAATCTACTGCTACTGGACAAGACTTTTTTTTTGCATACAGCTGTTATCACAAAGGCCATTATGGTAATAAACAGTGTTTTTCATTGATATTGCTTCTGGACATGTTACAACAAGTTAGTCTTAACAAGCCTACAGATGCTTATTGTAACATTGGGCCTAATCAGAAGAAACGGAAGTATTAGATGAGGAGGTGGTTGACCTGACATGGGATAAATATACTGTATAGACCAGCGAGGACAGGACAAGGAGTCCTTGCACAGCAGCAACTCCTGGGAGAAGGAGTGTGGTCTCCAAAACCAACAGTATCCCAACACGGTGACTTTTAGCATTCACATCAGGCTATCCTCATCCATCTGCAGAGGTACACAGGAGCACCTGTAGCTGACCTCTACATATTTTCCCATTGGTTTTCTAAATGTTCTTTGGGACCGCACCTTCTTACAAAACTGTTGTCATCTGCACTCAGCAATTTAAGGTTAGGAAAAAACTTTAAAACTAGAAAGGAGTAATTTCATGAAGATCCTCCCAGCTCAGTGGAGGGCCCATTGGTCAAGAGGCTAGACCAGAGCTCAAAGTTTGCAGGACATGCCTCGGAGATTCTGTCCCACCATGCTTTAAATTGGAAAGGGTGTTTATGGCATCCACTAATAGCGAAACAAGGGACTTCCTCGATGCTGCAAATACTAAATCAAGATTTCTTGGAAGCTTTTAAAAAGCTAAAGACATAATTCTTTCTTGACTGTGCTAACCTTCGACCAGTTTCAGTTAAATGAAAGTGTAGTCTGCACAGTATCGGTTGAGGATAAAAATGCTTTATTCAATCTGGCATTGTACAAGCTAAAATCCAAGGCACCACATGCGGACATGTTTTGGATGTTCTCCGTCCTTAATCATGGTTATGATTAAGGACGGAGAACGTCTTAAATATGTCAGCATGTGGTGTCTTGGATTTTAGCTTGTACAACGCCTGACTGAATAAAGCATTTTTATCCTCATCTGATACTGTGCGGACTCCACTTTCACTTCTGGATCTTGGGGGCCTGAGCAGCCAGGTTCCTGCACTGTCGGTGGGACTAAGGTTTTGAGCGGAACACCGAACACTTTTGCCAGTCTCAGTTAAACTGTTCCCTAAAATCTGGGCCACCAGGTTATAGAGGATTACGGATAACATTCTGCACACACATCAAGTGGTGTTTCAGAAAAACAATCACATGTAGGATAATATTTATACCGCTACTTATTTTATTTATAACTGCATATCACGGTGCCAGGAGGATGTACTTATCACAATGGATGCCACAAAACATTTGACTGGTTATCTAGACTATATTTAATCAGCACTTTATAGTAATTCAAAATAGAATTATTTACCTAAAAATAGTAGGATGTCATGCCAATCAGTTTGCTAGTATCAGAATTCATGGTGGGACCTTAAAAAGATTAATGCTGGATTCACAGTGGTCAGTTGCATAAGGCATGCATTATAATGAGTGTGAACTGCAATGGAGACTGGCCGTAGACTTTAATGCAAAGCCTGCATGCAGCGAGTTAGAATAACACAATCAGTTACAACACAGTACTGTGAACTGCCACATAGAGTTAAATTAGCAGTAAGTTGACATGCAGAGTTATTCTGCAACACAACTGAGCACTGTAAACTAGACATCAAGATATCAAATGGAGTAAGACAGAGCTACCCATGCCTGCTACTTTTCTGGTATGCTTGTGAATTTCATGCAAATTCTAAGCAGCTTGGAATTGGGCCAATAAGATTAACTCCCCTCAATTCTGATTGGCCTAATTCTGAGCTGCATACATTTTCATGAAATTTGCATGGAAGCCGAAATCATTTGCATCTCATTAGTGTTGGGCGAACACCTAGATGTTCGGGTTCGCGAACGTTCGCCGAACATCGCCGCGATGTTCGGGTGTTCGCGCCGAACTCCGAACATAATGGAAGTCAATGGGGACCCGAACTTTCGTGCTTTGTAAAGCTTCCTTACATGCTACATACCCCAAATTAGCAGGGTATGTGCACCTTGGGAGTGGGTACAAGAGGAAAAAAAATATTTGAAAAAGAGCTTATAGTTTTTGAGAAAATTGATTGTAAAGTTTCAAAGGAAAAACTGTCTTTTAAATGTGGAAAATGTCATGTTTCTTTGCACAGGTAACATGCTTTTTGTCGCCATGCAGTCATAAATGTAATACAGAGAAGAGGTTCCAGGAAAAGGGACCGGTAACGCTAACCCAGCAGCAGCAGCACACGTGATGGAACAGGAGCAGGCGCAGGAGGAGAAGGCCATGCTTTTTGAGACACAACAACCCAGGCCTTGCATGAGGACAAGAAGCGTGCGGATAGCATGCTTTTTACCGCCATGCAGTCATAAATGTAATAAAGATAAGAGGTTCAATAAACAGGGACCGGGCGTCAACGCTAACCCAGCAGCAGCAGACGTGATGGAACAGGAGGAGGCGCAGGAGGAGAAGGCCACGCTTTCAGGTGCAACTCAGGCCTTGCATGAGGACAAAAAAAATGTGTGCGCAAAGCAATGCAATGAGTAGTTTTCAGGACACAATGGGCTATTCGGAGGAGCTATTCCCACCCCCACAATCTTCTACCTGTGAAAGGTCAATGGAACAGCCACAAATGTTGTGCCCGGATTCACAACCTTTTTCTGTGGAAAATGCACCTCGCACTGAAATGCAAGGCGAGGCCGAGGATGAACATGACGTCAACAACTCAACATGACGCAAAATGGGGGCGGAACAGAAAGCTGCTTTCAATGTTTTGAAGGCCTTAATTGCCTCCGGTGGCCAGTTAGATGCATCATTCATCACACCCAAATCCCAGAGCAATGTGTGCAGGAATTTGAATCTCAGGAGGTGTACCAAGATCATCTGGACAAGTGACCAAGTGACAAGTGACAAAGTGACCAGTGACAAAGTGACAAAGTGACAAAATGACAAAGTGACAAGTGACAAAGTGACAAGTGACAAAATGACAAAGTGACAAGTGACAAAGTGACAAGTGACAAAGTGACAAGTGACAAAATGACAAAGTGACAAGTGACAAAGTGAGAAGTGACAAGTGACAAAGTGACAAGTGACAAAATGACAAAGTGACAAGTGACAAAGTGACCAGTGACAAAGTGACAACTGACAACTGACAAAGTGACAAAATGACAAAGTGACAAAGTGACAAAGTGACCAGTGACAAAGTGACAACTGAGAGGTTGTTCTGGGGAGCTCCACTGCACTCAGTCGCATATGAGGAGAGGTCTCGTCGGGACTGCTGATCCTCCTCAGCTTGCTCAAAGCCTTGAGGGTTCCTGAAGATCCTCTGCTTGGAGTTCGCCGGGGTTCAGCTTGGTGTCGGGGTCGGCGGCGTCCTCCTCACTCCAACGTGGCAGATCTTCTGTTGAAGGAAAAAAAAAAAACATTGTTAAAAGTCCAGTACCGCTTCTGAAGGACTCACCAAGAGATGCAGGAGCGCTTCAATCTAGCGCACCATCGCTCGCTGGGTGATGTCCCTGCCTTCGCGCTGGAATTCTACGCTGCACATGCTAGCACGCTTTTGCGCAGTGCCGAGGCGCATTCCAGCAGCTAGTAGCTACCAAGCTTCTGTGGATCTGATTGGGCCACCATGTTGGATCTCTGCCAAGTCTTCCAAAATTTTGAGCAATCCACGTTGCGTGACTGAGCAGTGACAACTCTACAGTCAGCATTACAATACCACTGCTGTGTTTACTGAAGAAATCAATGTTGAAGATGGAAACCGCTGGCATGATGCAAGTGGGGGATTCTGAAGATGAAAACGATCAGCGTGATGATACCAACATCAGGCAACCTGCCTCAGGAAACACTGGTCCCAGCTATGACAAAGAACAGGACGAGGAACAGCTGGAGTTGGAGCAGGAATTGGATGCCCCCACTGCCGAGGGACAGAGCGGTGCACGTTGGACTTCCACAATTTAGCGGGAAAGGACAGCAGAAGAGGAAGAAAGTGATGCTGGTGACGAATATGGTGCATCACAACAATCATAACGCTTACAAGAACATGAAGACAGAGGAGTCTGGCAAGACTCTTTGGCACACATGGCTCAATTCATGCTAGACTGCATTGAACGCGGCCCGCGCATTATTCACTATTCATTATTATTCATTATTCTGGAATCTGGACAACACCAATTACTGGGTTTATACCCAGTTTATACAAACACAATGTTAAAAAACTGATTGAAGAAAGTGTCAGACAGGTCAAAAATGGAACAATTCCAGCAGGCCCTTGAGGATGGAGACTTTAGAGAGGAGATTGACATCCTCCTCCTTCTCTAGCCAGTTGTACGCCGACAGACTGACTTCAGCAAACCCAGGAGGACCAGGAGGGCAGCAAAGAACACAAGCTGCTGCTAGTGCCGAAAAGGGAATGGTATTGGCAGTGTCCTTGGAGTGGGAACATTTTCTGACACCCATGCAGCAGCCCACAGAACAGCAATCGGGCAGTTCCACGTCCTCCAACACCAATCGCCTGGAGAAGATGGTCAAGGTCCAGGACTACATGTCAGATGGCGTAGCTGATTTGAACAAACCATCTGCAGACAGACGGTGAGTGTGACAGGCAGCACAGAAGGACCATGGCAACTCACTCATAGTACCACAGTTTGATAGTGCTGCCCAAAGAATTATATGGATCCGTGGACCCGGGCACTGCGGGTAGTGTTGGGCGAACATCTAGATGTTCGGGTTCGGGCCGAACAGGCCGAACATGGCCGCGATGTTCGGGTGTTCGACCCGAACTCCGAACATAATGGAAGTCAATGGGGACCCGAACTTTTGTGCTTTGTAAAGCCTCCTTACATGCTACATACCCCAAATTTACAGGGTATGTGCACCTTGGGAGTGGGTACAAGAGGAAATTTTTTTTTAGCAAAAAGAGCTTATAGTTTTTGAGAAAATCGATTTTAAAGTTTCAAAGGGAAAACTGTCTTTTAAATGCGGGAAATGTCTGTTTTCTTTGCACAGGTAACATGCTTTTTGTCGGCATGCAGTCATAAATGTAATACATATAAGAGGTTCCAGGAAAAGGGACCAGTAACGCTAACCCAGCAGCAGCACACGTGATGGAACAAGAGGAGGGTGGCGCAGGAGGAGAAGGCCACGCTTTGAGACACAACAACCCAGGCCTTGCATGAGGACAAGAAGCGTGCGGATAGCAATTTGCATTTTGTCGCCATGCAGTCATAAATGTAATACAGATGAGAGGTTCAATAAACAGGGACCGGAAACGCTAACCCATCACAGATGTTCATTGTTCATGTTACTTGGTTGGGGTCCGGGAGTGTTGCGTAGTCGTTTCCAATCCAGGATTGATTCATTTTAATTTGAGTCAGACGGTCTGCATTTTCTGTGGAGAGGCGGATACGCCGCCGATCTGTGACGATGCCTCCGGCAGCACTGAAACAGCGTTCCGACATAACGCTGGCTGCCGGGCAAGCCAGCACCTCTATTGCGTACATTGCCAGTTTGTGCCAGGTGTCTAGCTTCGATACCCAATAGTTGAAGGGTGCAGATGGATTGTTCAACACAGCTACGCCATCTGACATGTAGTCCTTGACCATCTTCTCCAGGCGATCGGTGTTGGAGGTGGATCTGCACGCTTGCTGTTCTGTGTGCTGCTGCATGGGTGTCAGAAAATTTTCCCACTCCAAGGACACTGCCGATACCATTCCCTTTTGGGCACTAGCTGCGGCTTGTGTTGTTTGCTGCCCTCCTGGTCGTCCTGGGTTTGCGGAAGTCAGTCTGTCGGCGTACAACTGGCTAGAGGAGGGGGAGGATGTCAATCTCCTCTCTAAAGTCTCCACAAGGGCCTGCTGGTATTCTTCCATTTTGACCTGTCTGGCTCTTTCTTCAAGCAGTTTTGGAACATTGTGTTTGTACCGTGGATCCAGAAGGGTATAAACCCAGTAATTGGTGTTGTCCAGAATGCGCACAATGCGTGGGTCGCGTTCAATGCAGTCCTAGGCCGAAGAGGTCATAGCCTAGGGTCACAAAAACCTGTTTATTTGGGCAATTTCAATGGTGGCGAGTCTGACGTACATAAATCGCAGCAATGGCCGTTAGCAACGTCTGAATCTCATGAAATGTCTCATGCAGGTAGAAGACATATTGTTAGACTTGGGCTCCAAAGATGGGTTCCCTACATCTCTGCAAACCAGAGTTACAGGGCTCCAAATTTGGTAAAATCCCCCATAGGCTTTCATTGGGCCTCCTATTTACAGTTCCAAAATCTCACATCTTTTCAAAGGGCAATTACTCAGCAGTGGCAAATTTTCTAGCATTGTAGGGACCCTTAGGGGGAACATGACTGGTGAGTTTCGGGCCCCTAGGCCAAAGAGGTCATAGCCTAGGGTCACAAAAACCTGTTTATTGGGGCTATTTCAATGGTAGTGATGGTGACGTACATAAATCGCAGCAATGGCCGTTAGCAAAGTCTGAATCTCACGAAATGTCTCATGCAGGTAGAAGACATATTGTTAGACTTGGATTCCAAAGATGGGGTCCCTACATCTCTGCAAACCAGAGTTACAGGGGTCCAAAATTGGTAAAATCCCCCATAGGATTTCATTGGCTCCCTATTTCACTTTCCAAAATCTCACATCTTTTCAAAGGGCAATGGCTCAGCAGTGGCAAATTTTCTAGCATTGTAGGGACCCTTAGGGGGAACATGACTGGTGAGTTTCGGGCCCCTAGGCCGAAGAGGTCATAGCCTAGGGTCACAAAAACCTGTTTATTGGGGCTATTTCAATGGTAGTGATGGTGACGTACATAAATCGCAGCAATGGCCGTTAGCAAAGTCTGAATCTCACGAAATGTCTCATGCAGGTAGAAGACATATTGTTAGACTTGGATTCCAAAGATGGGGTCCCTACATCTCTGCAAACCAGAGTTACAGGGGTCCAAAATTGGTAAAATCCCCCATAGGATTTCATTGGCTCCCTATTTCACTTTCCAAAATCTCACATCTTTTCAAAGGGCAATGGCTCAGCAGTACCAAATTTTCTAGCATTGTAGGGACCCTTAGGGGGAACATGACTGGTGAGTTTCGGGCCCCTAGGCCGAAGAGGTCATAGCCTAGGGTCACAAAAACCTGTTTATTGGGGCTATTTCAATGGTAGTGATGGTGACGTACATAAATCGCAGCAATGGCCGTTAGCAAAGTCTGAATCTCACGAAATGTCTCATGCAGGTAGAAGACATATTGTTAGACTTGGATTCCAAAGATGGGGTCCCTACATCTCTGCAAACCAGAGTTACAGGGGTCCAAAATTGGTAAAATCCCCCATAGGATTTCATTGGCTCCCTATTTCATTTTCCAAAATCTCACATCTTTTCAAAGGGCAATGGCTCAGCAGTACCAAATTTTCTAGCATTGTAGGGACCCTTAGGGGGAACATGACTGGTGAGTTTCGGGCCCCTAGGCCGAAGAGGTCATAGCCTAGGGTCACAAAAACCTGTTTATTGGGGCTATTTCAATGGTAGTGATGGTGACGTACATAAATCGCAGCAATGGCCGTTAGCAAAGTCTGAATCTCACGAAATGTCTCATGCAGGTAGAAGACATATTGTTAGACTTGGATTCCAAAGATGGGGTCCCTACATCTCTGCAAACCAGAGTTACAGGGGTCCAAAATTGGTAAAATCCCCCATAGGATTTCATTGGCTCCCTATTTCACTTTCCAAAATCTCACATCTTTTCAAAGGGCAATGGCTCAGCAGTACCAAATTTTCTAGCATTGTAGGGACCCTTAGGGGGAACATGACTGGTGAGTTTCGGGCCCCTAGGCCGAAGAGGTCATAGCCTAGGGTCACAAAAACCTGTTTATTGGGGCTATTTCAATGGTAGTGATGGTGACGTACATAAATCGCAGCAATGGCCGTTAGCAAAGTCTGAATCTCACGAAATGTCTCATGCAGGTAGAAGACATATTGTTAGACTTGGATTCCAAAGATGGGGTCCCTACATCTCTGCAAACCAGAGTTACAGGGGTCCAAAATTGGTAAAATCCCCCATAGGATTTCATTGGCTCCCTATTTCATTTTCCAAAATCTCACATCTTTTCAAAGGGCAATGGCTCAGCAGTACCAAATTTTCTAGCATTGTAGGGACCCTTAGGGGGAACATGACTGGTGAGTTTCGGGCCCCTAGGCCGAAGAGGTCATAGCCTAGGGTCACAAAAACCTGTTTATTGGGGCTATTTCAATGGTAGTGATGGTGACGTACATAAATCGCAGCAATGGCCGTTAGCAAAGTCTGAATCTCACGAAATGTCTCATGCAGGTAGAAGACATATTGTTAGACTTGGATTCCAAAGATGGGGTCCCTACATCTCTGCAAACCAGAGTTACAGGGGTCCAAAATTGGTAAAATCCCCCATAGGATTTCATTGGCTCCCTATTTCACTTTCCAAAATCTCACATCTTTTCAAAGGGCAATGGCTCAGCAGTACCAAATTTTCTAGCATTGTAGGGACCCTTAGGGGGAACATGACTGGTGAGTTTCGGGCCCCTAGGCCGAAGAGGTCATAGCCTAGGGTCACAAAAACCTGTTTATTGGGGCTATTTCAATGGTAGTGATGGTGACGTACATAAATCGCAGCAATGGCCGTTAGCAAAGTCTGAATCTCACGAAATGTCTTATGCAGGTAGAAGACATATTGTTAGACTTAGATTCCAAAGATGGGGTCCCTACATCTCTGCAAACCAGAGTTACAGGGGTCCAAAATTGGTAAAATCCCCCATAGGATTTCATTGGCTCCCTATTTCACTTTCCAAAATCTCACATCTTTTCAAAGGGCAATGGCTCAGCAGTACCAAATTTTCTAGCATTGTAGGGACCCTTAGGGGGATCATGACTGGTGAGTTTTGCCACTGCTGAGCCATTGCCCTTTGAAATGGTGTGAGATTTTGGAACGGTAAATAGGAGGCCCAATGAAAGCCTATGGGGGATTTTACCAATTTTGGACCCCTGTAACTCTGGTTTGCAGAGATGTAGGGACCCCATCTTTGGAATCTAAGTCTAACAATATGTCTTCTACCTGCATGAGACATTTCGTGAGATTCAGACGTTGCTAACGGCCATGGCTGAGATTTATGTACGCCACCATCACTACCATTGAAATAGCCCAAATAAACAGGTTTTTGTGACCCTAGGCTATGACCTCCCTGGCCTAGGGGCCCGAAACTCACCAGTCATGTTCCCCCTAAGGGTCCCTACAATGCTAGAAAATTTGGTACTGCTGAGCCATTGCCCTTTGAAAAGATGTGAGATTTTGGAAAGTAAAATAGGGAGCCAATGAAATCCTATGGGGGATTTTACCAATTTTGGACCCCTGTAACTCTGGTTTGCAGAGATGTAGGGACCCCATCTTTGGAATCCAAGTCTAACAATATGTCTTCTACCTGCATGAGACATTTCGTGAGATTCAGACTTTGCTAACGGCCATTGCTGCGATTTATGTACGTCACCATCACTACCATTGAAATAGCCCCAATAAACAGGTTTTTGTGACCCTAGGCTATGACCTCTTCGGCCTAGGGGCCCGAAACTCACCAGTCATGTTCCCCCTAAGGGTCCCTACAATGCTAGAAAATTTGGTACTGCTGAGCCATTGCCCTTTGAAAAGATGTGAGATTTTGGAAAGTGAAATAGGGAGCCAATGAAATCCTATGGGGGATTTTTACCAATTTTGGACCCCTGTAACTCTGGTTTGCAGAGATGTAGGGACCCCATCTTTGGAATCCAAGTCTAACAATATGTCTTCTACCTGCATGAGACATTTCGTGAGATTCAGACTTTGCTAACGGCCATTGCTGCGATTTATGTACGTCACCATCACTACCATTGAAATAGCCCCAATAAACAGGTTTTTGTGACCCTAGGCTATGACCTCTTCGGCCTAGGGGCCCGAAACTCACCAGTCATGTTCCCCCTAAGGGTCCCTACAATGCTAGAAAATTTGGTACTGCTGAGCCATTGCCCTTTGAAAAGATGTGAGATTTTGGAAAGTGAAATAGGGAGCCAATGAAATCCTATGGGGGATTTTACCAATTTTGGACCCCTGTAACTCTGGTTTGCAGAGATGTAGGGACCCCATCTTTGGAATCCAAGTCTAACAATATGTCTTCTACCTGCATGAGACATTTCGTGAGATTCAGACTTTGCTAACGGCCATTGCTGCGATTTATGTACGTCACCATCACTACCATTGAAATAGCCCCAATAAACAGGTTTTTGTGACCCTAGGCTATGACCTCTTTGGTCTAGGGGCCCGAAACTCACCAGTCATGTTCCCCCTAAGGGTCCCTACAATGCTAGAAAATTTGCCACTGCTGAGTAATTGCCCTTTGAAAAGATGTGAGATTTTGGAACTGTAAATAGGAGGCCCAATGAAAGCCTATGGGGGATTTTACTAAATTTGGAGCCCTGTAACTCTGGTTTGCAGAGATGTAGGGAACCCATCTTTGGAGCCCAAGTCTAACAATATGTCTTCTACCTGCATGAGACATTTCGTGAGATTCAGACGTTGCTAACGGCCATTGCTGCGATTTATGTACGTCAGACTCGCCACCATTGAAATTGCCCAATAAACAGGTTTTGTGACCCTAGGCTATGACCTCTTCAGCCTAGGACTGCATTGAACGCGACCCACGCATTGTGCGCATTCTGGACAACACCAATTACTGGGTTTATACCCTTCTGGATCCACGGTACAAACACAATGTTCCAAAACTGCTTGAAGAAAGAGCCAGACAGGTCAAAATGGAAGAATACCAGCAGGCCCTTGTGGAGACTTTAGAGAGGAGATTGACATCCTCCCCCTCCTCTAGCCAGTTGTACGCCGACAGACTGACTTCCGCAAACCCAGGACGACCAGGAGGGCAGCAAACAACACAAGCCGCAGCTAGTGCCCAAAAGGGAATGGTATCGGCAGTGTCCTTGGAGTGGGAAAATTTTCTGACACCCATGCAGCAGCACACAGAACAGCAAGCGTGCAGATCCACCTCCAACACCGATCGCCTGGAGAAGATGGTCAAGGACTACATGTCAGATGGCGTAGCTGTGTTGAACAATCCATCTGCACCCTTCAACTATTGGGTATCGAAGCTAGACACCTGGCACAAACTGGCAATGTACGCAATAGAGGTGCTGGCTTGCCCGGCAGCCAGCGTTATGTCGGAACGCTGTTTCAGTGCTGCCGGAGGCATCGTCACAGATCGGCGGCGTATCCGCCTCTCCACAGAAAATGCAGACCGTCTGACTCAAATTAAAATGAATCAATCCTGGATTGGAAACGACTACGCAACACTCCCGGACCCCAACCAAGTAACATGAACAATGAACATCTGTGATGGGTTAGCGTTTCCGGTCCCTGTTTATTGAACCTCTCATCTGTATTACATTTATGACTGCATGGGGACAAAATGCAAATTGCTATCCGCACGCTTCTTGTCCTCATGCAAGGCCTGGGTTGTTGTGTCTCAAAGCGTGGCCTTCTCCTCCTGCGCCGCCCTCCTCCTGTTCCATCACGTGTGCTGCTGCTGGGTTAGCGTTACCGGTCCCTTTTCCTGGAACCTCTTATATGTATTACATTTATGACTGCATGCCGACAAAAAGCATGTTACCTGTGCAAAGAAAACAGACATTTCCCGCATTTAAAAGACAGTTTTCCCTTTGAAACTTTAAAATGGATTTTCTCAAAAACTATAAGCTCTTTTTGCTAAAAAATTTTTTCCTCTTGTACCCACTCCCAAGGTGCACATACCCTGTAAATTTGGGGTATGTAGCATGTAAGGAGGCTTTACAAAGCACGAAAGTTCGGGTCCCCATTGACTTCCATTATGTTCGGAGTTCGGCCATGTTCGGCCCGAACCCGAACATCTAGATGTTCGCCCAACACTACACGTGACCCGTTCGGCCAATCACAGCGCTAGCCGAACGTTCGGGTAACGTTCGGCCATGCGCTCTTAGTTCGGCCATATGGCCGAACAGTTTGGCCGAACACCATCAGGTGTTCGGCCGAACCCGAACATCACCCGAACAGGGTGATGTTCTGCAGAACCCGAACAGTGGCGAACACTGTTCGCCCAACACTACGGGCAGTACTGGGAAGTGGGAACGCAGATTTTAGTACCTAAACACACAATACAACATGTTTTCCGGGGTCGGACTCTGAGGCACATACAGATGGTCCCGATCATCATCCTCATCATACAACTCTTCTCCTGAGTCTGACCCACCCACCCACCACCTCTGCCACCCCAACATCCCCAGACACAGACCCCTCATCGTCCTCAACATTAACTTGGGATGCTGGCCTGAGCCAGACCTCCTCCTCCACATCAGGCCCCATCATCTCCTCAATGGCAGCCCTCATTAATCGTTCTGGCGACGGACCGATGGACACAACATTCTCCTCCGGAGAGGGCTGCTGCTGACCACTGGCTGCTGGGGTGGATGTTATAGCTTGCGTGGGGCGTTGGCTGTTGCTGTTGTTGGGAGTGCTGCTCACAGCGGAGGTCTCTGAGGAACTCATGGTGAGCTCATATAGTGGTTGGCGGTGAGTGGAGTATTACTGATGCCAGCAATATACACACTGACTGGCAGAGTACGCAATGCTATATAGTCTGGCTGAGCGGTGTACACAGAGTGGCAGTACACACAATGCTATATAGTCTGGCTGAGCCGTGTACACAGAGTGGCAGTACACACAATGCTATATAGTCTGGCTGAGCGGTGTACACAGAGTGGCAGTACACACAATGCTATATAGTCTGGCTGAGCCGTGTACACAGAGTGGCAGTACACACAATGCTATATAGTCTGGCTGAGCCGTGTACACAGAGTGTCAGTAAACAATGCTATATATAGCGTGGCTGAGCGAGGTACACAGTGGCAGTACACACAATGCTATATAGTCTGGCTGAGCGGTGTACACAGAGTGTCAGTAAACAATGGTATATAGTCTGGCTGAGCGGTGTACACAGAGTGGCAGTAAACACAATGCTATATATAGCGTGGCTGAGCGAGGTGCACAGTGGCAGTACACACAATGCTATATAGTCAGGCTAAGCAGTGTACACAGAGTGTCAGAAAACACAATGCTATATATAGCGTGGCTGAGCGAGGTGCACAGTGGCAGTACACACAATGCTATATATTCTGGCTGAGCCGTGTACACAGAGTGGCAGTAAACACAATGCTATATATAGCGTGGCTGAGCGAGGTACACAGTGGCAGTACACACAATGCTATATAGTCAGGCTAAGCCGTGTACACAGAGTGTCAGAAAACACAATGCTATATATAGCGTGGCTGAGCGAGGTGCACAGTGGCAGTACACACAATGCTATATAGCCAGGCTAAGCCGTGTACACAGAGTGTCAGAAAACACAATGCTATATATAGCGTGGCTGAGCGAGGTGCACAGTGGCAGTACACACAATGCTATATATTCTGGCTGAGCTGTGTACACAGAGTGGCAGTAAACACAATGCTATATATAGCGTGGCTGAGCGAGGTACACAGTGGCAGTACACACAATGCTATATAGTCAGGCTAAGCCGTGTACACAGAGTGTCAGAAAACACAATGCTATATATAGCGTGGCTGAGCGAGGTACACAGTGGCAGTAAACAATGCTATATATATAGTGTGGCTGAGCGAGCAGTGTACTACTGTTCCCAGCAGCGACACACAATGACTGGGGGGGACCCTGGCTAGTGTGGCTGGAGAGCGAACTACCCTGCCTGCCTACACAAAGCTAAACCCACAGACAAATGGCGGAGATATGACGTGGTTCGGGTATTTATTAACCCGAACCACGTGACCGTTTGGCCAATCAGAGCGCGTTCGGGCCCGAACCACGTGACCCGTTCGGCCAATCACAGCGCTAGCCGAACGTTCGGGGAACGTTCGGCCATGCGCTCTTAGTTCGGCCATGTGGCCGAACGGTTTGGCCGAGCACCGTCAGGTGTTCAGCCGAACTCGAACATCACCCGAACAGGGTGATGTTCTGCAGAACCCGAACAGTGGCGAACACTGTTCGCCCAACACTACATCTCATTGACCCTCTAATGAACCAAATATGCAAACATACCGTAATTACCAAGGAATTGTATTTTTTAAAGGAAAAAAATAGTAAGTTTCATATTTTTTTTTTCACATTGTCTCAGATAGCCATATAACTGATCCTCTCAGTAAACTTACTTTCATTTGTTTAAAGTCATGAATTAATTCTCATTCCATTTTTTACTTTAAGAACTTGGTCTACCAAAAATACTCAGTGGCTGCTTTTGTTTGCTACAAGTTTTCCTATTCGTAGCAAGATTTATGTGTTTACACAAAATACTACTACGTGGGGCATGTGTTTAGAAAACAAAAAACAGGCTAGTTTGTTGGCATTGCATTGTTAGTTATTGTGATTATGTAAAGCTCATATGGCTTTTGTACTTCAGTGTGTGTTTTTCTCTATATGTGCAGTGTCATTACTGCTAGAGGATGAATTGTATTACCACTAACAAAGGGAGCGACACATTTTCTGAGATCTTGCGCACAATACACACAGTTCTTCAAATAACAAAACGCCACTGTGATGGTAATAAATCTGGAGTCCTTGTAATTACTATGATCTTCTGTACAAACATAATTGCTTTCATCTTCACTTAGAAGGTGCATATACTGAATACGCTTTTTTTTTTGTTAGCAACATGGGGCCGATATTTTGGGCAGGGATTTTGTGCACCAGACTAATTGTACTAATTAATTCATACCAAAGTGTGAGCATAATGTTTGTACAATTAGGTTGTAATTTTGTAATTCTCTACAGACTACAGAGACACAGCAGTTGCAAATTTCATATAAAGTGCAAAATAGGATTTATTCAAATTGAATACATTTAAAATTAAAATGGGCTTAGTGAGCAGTAGAAGAATAGTTCAGGGTAGGATAACACTTTCTCCAGTAATAGATTTTAGTTTAGAAAATAAATTAGTTAAGCCATTCTTTACTATCAAAATAATCTCCTCTGTGTATAAAAGCAAAAAATGCCAGTTCTTGAAATGTTTTAGATGTACAAGAAACCAATGGCATGCATACAACCCACATTGAACATCAAAAGTATTATATTTGTGTTTGTGCTAACCTTTGCCTCAGATCAGTCTCTGCTAGTCTCTGCCCTTACTTCTGGAAATATCCCAACATGTATGCAATAATTTGCAGAGGTGGATAGCGGATTAGCTGTACCCAGTATTTAAAGGGGGTGTCATCATTTACCTAGGCTTCTGGGCTATTCCATAGTACAAAGGTCAAACAACAATCCCTGGCCCTTCAGCAGGGCTTACACCCGCAAGGCCCATGCAAAGAGGAATCCAGTAAGCTGTACTTAGTGGACGGCACTCTGGAGTAGCTCATGTCTTAAAGTGAACCTCCAGACTAAAAATCTACTCAGCAGCACTGAAAAGGCTTAGTGTTTCTTTAACAGTTTAACAGCATACAAACTTTGTTTTTCTTACCCAAGCCCCATTTTTAGCTGCACAGAAGCTAAGCTCCGCCCCATCAAAGAAATCTGCCTGGGCATTTTTCTCCTGATGCTGTGCAAAGCAAGATGGGATTTCTGATGTTGTTGTTCTCCTTCTGCTGTTTTGGCGCACATTTTTTTCTTATTGTGAATTTAAGATTTGAAACCCAGCGCGTGTAGCTGGGAGGGGGGATCAGTACACAGGACTGTGTCTCATGCTCCCTGTCACCTCCTTTCAACCAAAAAGATGGCTGCTCCCATGAAATCACAAACATTTGCCTGTTCTTTTAAAACAGGGTGGGATTATATTACCTATCTATTTTAATTAACATAACAAATGTAACTTAATGACAGTATGTTTGTTTAGGCTGAAGTTCTCCTTTAAGTTGTTGTCATTGTGTGTGTCCAGACTTGAGGTTTTTAAATATATGTGTAGATTCCCTGCAAGCACAGAGTGGTATATGTAAAAAATGACTTGTTTTTTTCTCTTTAGGAAGCCCGGCCCTGTCTACATGTAGGAACATTTTTTGAGTACCCGGGTGTCTGAAAGCCAACTCATGCATGCCATATTCCAATCCATTGGTTGATACAGAAGGAGGGGGAATGACAGCCTGACCTGTACCTCCCTCTTCCTCAGAGGTTTCTTCAGAAAATCTCAGTGTTATCTCAGCTGCCCAAAGAAGATAATGTTCTCACCATGGTCACTCATCTAAGGATTTCTACATGGAAGAAAGGTAGAATGGCTTTTTATACATTACAATTAATGTTTTTTATTCTTTTTTTGTGAGTGGGGAATCACAACAGCTATTCCATCTTTAAAACATAGATTGAGCAACTAATTATTACTTCCATGTGTGCAATTAAGAACAACCCTTACTGCAGAACAGTGGGTGGAGTTCTACAAATCATGGCTTTTGGCTAAAAATATGCCAGAGTTGTTCTATCGTCATGAAGTTAAATGAATTGCTCTCTCTTAATTTATTCTTAAATCCTAACTTTAGCGGTTTAATAATTTGGAAATGTAAATTTCTTTTAATTGTATTTGTTGAATCAGTCAAGTATTTTTTTTTTTTTTTTAACCAACAAGCAATATATAGTAGCAAATATATCGGCGCCAAGGGACAATGGAACCACCGCTGAGAAGAACAATGTCCAAAAGTTCAGAAGTCAGGCATACATCAAAGGTCAGCACAGGTTTAGAAAGTCATTATATGTAGGGAATGGTAAATTCTTCACCACAATATATCAAATGCTCAGAGGTAGATATCCGCCAAACATCAAAACTAGAAAAGGCTTACCAGCTCCCAACAACCCACATTATAAGGTTGTAAAATGGCTCAGGTCACAGATAACGTCCAGGGAACATCAGGCGTCGTGAAGATCCAGTGGACATCCGTATGGAGGTAAAGTTTCAGGAATTTATATAGGAAAACAAAAACGGCAATATCTAAGCGTAACCCGTTTATTTAGATAAAATTTCTTTAAAAGGCAGTAGATATAAAAACGATAACTCACATACGGGGCCCATAAACAGGGAACCCCGGAAGATTAGCGCGCATGTAATGGTCAATCATAGATCAATAGACAATGGTGCCGCCTGTTACCTTCCCGACCGGTTTCGCAGTCTTGCGTCATCAGGGGAGAAAAGGCGAACAGGCGGCAGGCACCAAATTTATAGCTTTTAGTCTGGGAAAAGAGGGTGGGGTGAAAGAAAACTTCCTCAGAAGGGCATCACTAATCAAAGTAGGAAAGAGTCACCCAAATGTGTAAATAAAGTGAAAAACAGAACAATATGTAAATAGCATATTAATAGCAAAGAATGGTGTAAAAAATATAATGATATCAGTAGTAAAAACAAGATTACAAACAAAAAACACCTATACTTTTGAAGATCAATAGGCAGCTTGATTACTCTAGTCTGCACAGGGAGCAGAGCAAGGGGGGGGGGGGGGGAAAGATGCGCACGCATCTCCCGCTTGGTGGGCGGAGCTGAGCTCCGCCTTCAGTCTCCGAGAGGCGATTGCCGCTCGGGAGACTGTTACACGGCGAAACCGCCGTGTATTTACATGTGCAGCGCTGCGATCAGCAGCAGCGCTGCACTGGGGACAGCCGTGTGACACGGCTGTCCCTCTGGGGGACAAGAGAGCGATCGGCTCTCATAGGCAGAAGCCTATGACAGCCGATCGCCATGATTGGCCGGCTGGGGGGAGGGAGGGGATTTAGAAGAAAAGAAAATAGTAAAAAATATTTTTAAAAAACCCAAAACAAATATTTATAAAAAAAAAAATAAACACAGGGGGGGGGCGATCAGACCTCACCAACAGAGAGCTCTGTTGGTGGGGAGAAAAGGGGGGGGGGTCACTTGTGTGCAGAGGTATACGGCCCTGCAGCTTGGCCTTAAAGCTGCAGTGGCCAATTAAGGAAAAATTAGGCTGGTCACTAGGGGGGTTTACCACCATGGTCCTCAAGAGGTTAAAGCCACACACAAAAACAAGGTTGGGACAAGCCAAAAGATGGCAATGATTCTGTTATAGTGAAAATCTTGTTTACATTTTTATTTTATACTAGTTTACTATAAGTGTTTTTGGATTGTGGAATGACTCAATTGGGTTTCCATTAATTTTTATGGGAAAATTCGCTTTGATGTGAGCTAGCGTTTTTGCGGAACAAATAATGCTTGCAAACCAAGGTTCCACTGCAATAATGATATGGAATGTGCTGTAGGAATATTCTTATCATTCAAGATAATGCAGAAATTGTTTATTTTAGCCACTGCTTCCCAGTCTGCAATTCAATAGGTTGTTGATACATTTATAATAGAGCTGGTCTGTCACTCCATGAAAGGCAGTGGCACAGTACAACAACCTGAATAGTGGCACTCAAGTAGGAAGACCAGCCAACATCCTTGTATAAATCCAGTTGTCAGGTAGGGCTTTTGAAAAGCATAAGGCTGGATTCACACTGTGCATGCTGCACAGCACATGCGTTATATAAAGTGTGTGAATTACAATGGACACTGCCTACATTTATATCATACACATTAATTCAAAGTCTGCATGCAGCAAGTTAGAATAACACAATCCGCTACAGTGCAGAGATTGGAACAAGCCCATAGAATTGTATGGGCAGTAAACTGACAAGCAGAATGATTCATTTTACAATGCAACTGAGGCAGTGTGAATGAGCCCTAAAGGAATCCTTAAGTTTTACCCATAAGGAGATAGATTAGTTCAAACCCTTTTAGAAAGAGGTTCAAAGCCATAAGATTAATAATTATTTCTTTACACAAAAGAATAAAATTACAGTGAACTTTACTCTGGGACCAATGGACATCTTGTATGTATATCTTCACATGAACCACTTGATTGAAGACCAATAGGGAATCAGACAAGTACCTGGTAATAAACAAATATCAGTAAGTATAGAATATTCCCCACATCCCTGTAGAAATTGCATAAAAAGTGAATTTGTCCAGGGAATTTTTAAGGGGAGTTTAAATACTCCGGCGTATAAGACGACTGGGCATATAAGACGACCCCCAACTTTTCCAGCTAAAATATAGAGTTTGGTATATACCTTCCATATAAGACTACCCCTCTTCCAACGCACACCAAATAGAAATTTGATACTGGTGATGTACTGTACTGTATGTAGTACCTAGTATATAACAGTGTACAGGGGAATGACTGGTTGGATTGGTCAACCCTCCCTAAGTGGATTGGTCAGCTCTCCCTGTCTCCCTGCTTATCAGAGTGGTATGGAAGAATAGATCACGCTGTGCCCATAAAACACGCCTCTTTCAACTGGCCCACCCTTGTATCCTATTTACCTCCTTCTCTGCGTCTCAGATCTTGCACATGTGTGCCTGTGCCGCTTCACTACAGTCCTCAGCAATGAGATCTGAGAGTCGGTAACAGGATAGGGCGTATCACCCGGCATCAGTGACGCCCGGTGTATAAGACGACCCCTGGATTTTCAGAAGATTTTCAAGGGTTAAAAAGTAGTCTTATATGCCAGAATATACTGTAATTAGGGAATTATTGTTGCATAGAGGTAAATACCATAGATCATCCAATGATAAAAGTCATAAAAGTAAAAAAAACACTTTCTTACATAACACAATTAAAATGGGTACAAATAGGACATACAATTAAAAAGCAACCTTATATTGGGTTTTAGTTACAAGTATAATTACACATGTACATGCTGGGTGTACGTAGATGGCTGCTTGTCATATATAAAACTGCACACAAAGCTGCAAACAAAAAGGCCCACTTGCTGAGGTTTCACGGAAGAATTCTCCAATACCAAGGGGTAAAAATGGACAAAATATGCAAAAGTAGTGTGTAATAAGTTTACTAAGTGTGGTTTGTAATTGTATTGACTAATACCAATCCTCATATAATGAGGTGAATATTAACTTTACTGGCCAGTTCATCGTAGTGGTGTTTACTAATGGTCAAATATGGTTACTTTCACTGGCGCAACAATAGGGCCTGCCCGAACCCCCCCCCCCCCCCCCCCCCTGGGCCCATACATACATACCTTCCGTGCGTTCCAGCGTGGGTGTTCCTCTCTCTCTAGCATCTGACACGACTTCTTGTATAAACAGGAAGTCGCGTCAGACATTAGAGGGAGAAACATCCACGCTGGAGCGCACAAAAGGTATGTATCTGCCGCTGCCCGCTGCCTGCATACACAAACTATTCAACGCTGGAGGGGAGAGCAGAGGGGAGAGACCGAGGTGAGGGAGGGGAGCACCGCCCCCTCCCTGCCGAAGTGCAGCATGGTTTTCCCCTCATGCTGCGGCCCCAAGCGGGCCTGGTTACTTTATGTAAAGTAGAATTTACTTTAAATAGCTCCTACCTTTCATCCTTCCTTTTTTTTTTTTTTTTGCCTTCGTCCTCCCTTGCTTTCACACCTTTATGTACAATCTACATTGCTGAATATTTTGACAGGATTAGTAAAAGAGATTGCATGAAAACATCAAGTGTGCTTCCGGCAGTGAAGCAGTTAATATAGTGTTCACATGTCATGCTTACTGTGCTGTAAAGCTACATTGTATCCTATCAGTGAAGTGGAAGATTTAAATTCATATTTCTTGGTGTGTGTGAAATCTCTTTTCAAAGCCTCAAACAGAAATGACAGGTGGTTTTCAGCAATTTTTTTTTTTTTTTTTAACATCCACTGTAATCCTATGGCGTTTTCCTTCCCTGTACAAGATCCAGGTAGAAAGGAAATTACTGAGAAATGTATTTTTAGCTTCTCTATATGTAAACATATTATAACTGTGTTCTAAGAATGTATGAGCTGGTTAAAGGAAAACTGTAGTGAGAGGAATGTAAAGGGTACTTTATTAAACTATTGTACATGGACATGCCTGTGATTACTTTGATGTTACTGAGGTCACAGCTCAGTAGCTCTGTGTGTTGCATTGTAAAAGCTGCATTGCTTTGCTCCCAGCTGTTAGTGAGATAGGAGTGGTCACTTCAAGCACTATATACATTGATTCTGCATCTGTAGTAATGTAAAATTATGGTTTCCTTCGCTGTTGCAGTAAATTCAGCAAAGAGTTGTGTTTTGCAAGGATACGAGTTTTGCTTCATGCTTAGTTTAGACTTATGAATCAATGGGGTTGATTAATTAAGTATCGGTAATATTACCATGCACACACAGCACACAGAAATATTACTGTTACTTCCACGTGCTGGTACCGCAGAATATGCTAATAGCATGACCCACGGTACTCTAACGTTAACACACATGTTACCGTATAAATGGACATGCTATTGGAGTACCGCAGGTCATGCTACTAGGGTATCTAGCTGTACTTACACTCAGAAGTAACGGTAATATTGCTGTGTGCTGTGTGTCCATTGGTAATATTAACTATGTTTAATAAATCAACCCCACTGAGAGAGAAAAGTTCTGGGCATATTTTATACCAAGCTGTATGCCCTCACCATGGTTTATAGATTGTAAGATTTAAAACACATACATATTAAAAGAATATTTCTTCCTGGGTAAAATGCAGTATAATTACAGTAGCCATTAAAAATCTGATACATCTTACAGGTTTTGGGCTAGTCCATGTCCTCCATGTCCTGGTTGATGCTTCAAATAAAGAGTTTGTTTTAGACTATAATCGCTCCTCGGTTGTTTAAGGACTTGGTACTACCCCCTTCCAGTCTGTTGATTAGCTGGAGGTGTGGCTCTGGAAGATGAAGTGGTCATGGCAATTTTGGATCCATGGGGATTTAGGCATGGATGGTGTGTGTGTGTGGGGGGGGAGGGGCATTTAGACTGAGTGATTGAACCTGAAGACCCCATCGGTAAGTGTGGAGGAGTGAAGGGGGTACATTATCAGTTGGTATAAGGTAGAGGTGAGGGAGAGATGGGGTAGAGAAAATAGATCTTGATTTGCTTATAATCTGTTTTCATTCTGTGACACATAACACTGGTGACAAGAACACCTGATCCATGTGTGTAACAGTGTTTCGGTTAAGGTTGCAGATACTGTGATTCCAACTAGGCTCCTGCTCTAGGGGTTGTGCCTAAGGTCCTGTGTCAGACTCTACACTGACTTTAATGGCAATAATTACCCCTTTGTGTGCTTTGAGAAATGGTAATCATTAATGAGTTGTTTTGCACTCCATGCTCATGAATCTCTTACCAGTGATGTCCTTGGGAAATAGGTTCTTGGGGTGAAGAAAGTGTAAAATGCTACAAAGGGATGTCCTGTGTAAAATGTATTTAACGGTCAATTGCTCTGTTTCTGCTTCACTGCAATTTTTTTTGGTCTGAAAAGTTTCTGCAGCACTGTAGGGAGCCCCCAGTGCCATGAGACCTCTGGTATTAACTGTTTTATTTCTGTCTATTCTATTGCATAGATCCCAACTTTTGGAACTAGGAAAATGGGACACTAAGCTCTGCCACACTTTTAGCCACACCCTGATTTTACATGTGACGCATCCCCCTATAAAGTTCTCTGTTGTTACATGTTTTCTCCCCTACCTCACCAATTAAGTTGTTCAGGTAGACTAGTGGTTTTCCCCCTTCTTCACCAATAAAGCTTCCCTGGTGCTAGCAGTTTCCCCCCTCCCCAGTAATTCTTCTCTGGTGTCTAGTTTGTGTTTCCCAAGGAGTCCTAGATTCCTAAGCAATAATCTCTCCCCAAGCTGCAACTTATAAGCCTTCACATTTTAAATCATAGTGAGCCTTGTTATAATTCTCTCTATTCCCAGATTTGCCTCTTCTTTCTCATAAGCTTCTAATACATTTCTCTTTAGCTTAGCCACATTGTTTTAATGGGAAAAGTACTGAAGTGTCATCTGTCATCTCCGGAAGTACCTAAGAGTAGATCTGCTGACAAACGTGCTTCTTGTTTGAACATATCGGTCGTTGTATTGGTTGCTGTTGTAAGCATACATCATTGCAGCCAATCAGCCAACAACAGTGCTGGAAACTTGAGCGCACCAGGCGCCTCCATAGGCCATAATGTGAATTACAGCTATATCGGCTCTCAGTCAGTTATTTGTGCACTGCCAAAAGACAGAGCCCAAACTATGATAAAATCTGAGTGGGACAGTGTGATTGCAACTTACTGCCAGCCTCAGAGCTCTCTTTTTGTTTGTTTGTTTTTAGCTAAACTATGATAAAAAACACTCATAATTCGGCCTGCAGCAATAGCTGGCACCCGGATAACGTCTTACTCCAGAGTCCATGGTGGTCTGGAGGGGGAATAATAATTAATGCCACCGGGTGTTTTGTAGGAGCAAGGTGAGCCATTTTACGGCATTACCCTGTGCCAACATTTCCAGGCACCTTAATTACATGTACACTCATTACAGCTAAATGTCTTTCCTAATGTTGCTTTTTTTTCAGTTGACTATATTCTTAGCATATATAACAAAATTAGGTCATACTTTTTGGGTCACAGGATGATTTGAGGATGAGAGTTTCTTGATTTGTTTTATCTCAGTGTGGTCAACAATTGTTTTACTAGCTTGCCCTCATAATCCCAACCATTTGGGAAGCAATAATAGACATTTATTTTTCCAGTGTATTTTTCCAGTGTCTTTGTTAAGGCTTGTTCACACTACAAGTGCTTATCTCAGCACTTTGTGATTTTAAAAGCTCTTGCTAATGTTATCCTATGTTTCTATTCACACTGGTGCGATGTGATTTTGTAAAAATCCCCCATAGCATTGCATTAGCAAAAGCTTTTAAAATCTCTAGGGTTTAAAAAGCTCTTGTCGTGTGAATTAGCCCTTACTGTTTGTTTATGTTTGATGTGTCGGTTAATATTGGGATAAATGAATTGTGGCTATAAATGCCCATGTCAACTAACTTTCAAACACAAGAAATTGATACACTAAGTTTAGTAATCCATAACTATTTAGATGGCATATAGAGGCAGATTAAAAGTCAAGGATCTTCTCTACATACAGTATATCTCACAAGGGACCACCAGCAAGCAAGAAAATACTTAAAATAGTCATGACAGTACTCTCCCACCTAATTGTTAATACGTTTTCAATTGCAAAGTTATTATCTCCTAGGAGAAAACTCAGGAGAAAAAGTGAATTACATATGGGTCAAGGGCCCTTATTCATTTCACTTTTTCTCCTACGTTTTCTTCTATTAGAAAAAAAATTCCATCTTTTGTATAAAATAGCTTTTTAGCATTCTGCAATTAAAAAAATTACCAAAAAGTAGGTAAAAAGTACTGATGAAATGATTCATGTTTGCTAGTGGCTTCAAATGCCTTTTATTAATAAAGTGTAAAAATATCACCAAGGAAAAATAATAATTGAATAAGGGCCATTGAGTTTATAGTAATGTTCCACATCTGGGACCACATGCAACTGTTTCTCCTTAGTTTTCTCCCGGGTGAGCATTTTTCATCTTCCCTTTAAACTAACTTTTCAGCATTTTGCAAAGACTACCAAAAAGTGGGTGAAAAATGTACTTTCAAAATTATTTTGAATGTTTTATTGCTTGCTTGGGGTTTAAAAGGCATTTTATTCAAACATTGTAAACATATTACCTTGGAGAAAACGCAGGACAAAAAGCTAATTGCATATGGTTTCTGATCCTGAGTCTAGAAGGTCTCCATGAAAAGCACCAGCATCTTAGTTCACCATTTCCAGCTTATGTTTCATACAAAATGTGCATCTTTCTTTTTGCATCAACTTTAGTGGTGGTGAGAGCACAGGCAGTGGTGTACCAATAGGAGATCCAGAGGTTGCATCAGTTTCCCTGGACCAGAAGGGCCCTTCTCCATCTTCTGTATTAGCTCTTCATTAGTAAGATGTTGGTAATGATCATATTTATATGTGTTGTGAAGAGAGATATTCATTAACAAATTGTTCCCCTCCCTGTGCTTAAACCTCTATGACACTATAACTATCCTTTAAAGGTGTAGGGTGGTATGCACACCTGTAATCTTGCTTGATGATGTGCCTGGATAGCTGGCTAAATAGCAGTACGAGCTAATGTAGTATATAAAAGAATGTAGGTCCGGCATTATCAGTGTAAATTATAACTCTTTTATTGAAGACATATATGACATACATGGCTGTCCTTGGCTGGTTTTGGCTGTCCATATCAATTATGTATAGAGCACTTGAGGGGGCCAAATGTAAAACTCATACTGGGGCCCACAGCTCCCTAACTACGCTACTCGGTGCAGAGGACTCCGATCCATCTGTACTTTAAATCAGGCCTCATACAGATTGTTTGAGTTTATCTACCACAGGTCTTTTTTAATGCCAGAAACAAAAAGTTTATAAGTGGGGAAGTTCCTCTCAACTAAAGTCAAATTTAAAGTGGACATAAACACATAGATTAGCACCCAATACGGCAAATAGATTGATACCTCTGTGATCTTAATCTGATCAGAGAGGGATAGAATCCTCCAGACATTGCACATAGATTTTCAGTACATTTCAGCATGCAATCAATTAAAAATCTTTCAGCACTAAAGGCCATTGATGTACCATTGCCCGATCAAACAAGGTTTTATATCTTGTCTGATTTCTGGGAGGTTGATTTCTAGGAGCCCTCTTATAAAAGGAACCTTAACCTCCTGGACAGTATGCCCGACACTGTGTTGGGCAAGAACATTTTGCTGAAAGCGGTATGCCTGACACAGTGTCAGATATGCCAATCAGGATGTTTTCTGCCACATTCCCCCCTCAGGACTGAAATAGCTGTAGCTGCCCCAGAACAGGTGCCCCAACCAACTCTCCCCGGCGCTGTGTCAGTTACTTACCGTGCCTCTAGCCAGCGCTGATCACATCACCTCCACCACACAGCTCCGGTCTTGTATGTTGGGAGCATCGGGACTCGGCGATGTGACGTTGATGACATTGCGACGTCATGACGTCATTGATACATGGCTAGCTATACAGCAGGGAACTATACCTGGATACCTATACTGGGGGGCTAAATACCACATTGCAAATGACATCCTGAAGACGGATGGGCATCACGTGTTGGCCGATGCAGGACAGGTAATGTATGCACTATGAGGACATCGGCGGATGCAGGTAGCTCTGCCGATTCCTGAGAGATTTCATTCTGAAATCGATCGGGAATCGGCCTGCGGTGTATGGACAGTCAACAGATCTCTCTCTCTCTCTCTAATCAGATTCAATCAGAGAGAGATTTGTGTCTTTTTCGAATCTGCCTATCATCGCTAGCTGTATGGCTAATGGCTACCATTACATTTGTATTAGTGCAGGTTAAGCAGCTGCAGCTTGTAAGTATAAGTGATCAGAGATTTTGGGGAGTAAGTTTGAAATTTAGTTTTGATTTTGTGTTTCAAGCTTTTATTAAATGTAAAATGTATACTAGAGCCTTGCTTGACACATTTTGGTAAGTTACAGGCAAAATGGCTATGAAAATGAACTGGATCACTTTTTGCACATAAATCCAACAGAAACTGAAGGCCTGAGAGGTTAAAGTATTAATTGTAAGAACCCTCTTCCCATTCACAGTTACCCCTATTTCTCTCTTGGGGGAAGAAGGTGGTAAGAACAGCCCCATATTCTTACCAATGGACAAGTGCACTTTTACAGTGCCAAGAATCATGTGAGCTACTATTACTCAGGGACCCCCATGTTCAGCCTTCCTTGACAATACTAGCCTTCATGGGGGATTAGGAGTTAAAAAGGATTTGCAAGGGAACTTTGTGCTGTTTTTTTATTGTGTACTGTCACTTCAAATGTTTGAAACTTATTTTGTTTACCAATTGACCAACTTACTAAGGGCAATTTTTTTGTAGATTTAAGTAGAAGAACAGGGGCATAATATCAGTGGCCCAGCCCCCCCCCCCAGCAGACCCCCCCATCATTGCCAGACCAAGATCACCATAGTAGGCAGCTGTCCGGCTCCTCCCCCCCCTCCTGTGCAGAGTAAGTGCAGGGAGTGCTATTACATTTACCCCTGCTGTATTGGGTCTCCTCTTCCTCAGGGCATCTGAGTATTTTGTTCTGCCCCCCTAAAGCTCCTAAAGACATGGCATGCATCAGGAGCCAAAGGTTGAGGTCAGCATAGAGTGAGCAGATGCCCCCCTGAGGAAGAGGAGATCCAATACAGCGTGGACTAGGTAAACATAACAGCGCTCCCTGCACCTGCTCTACTTAACAGCGGAGCAGGCGGGCTCTCATAGCCACTACGGCCCCCCTCGGTTGCAGGGGCTATTGTTACGATACTGTATAAGGAAGCTAGTAAGCTAAAAGCCACCACAAATTTCACTCACTGCAGCATTTTGCTAACCGTGTATTTGCTAACCGAATATTGTGTTCCACTTTTGGAAAAATGTGTATGGGGTACATTAGTTCCTCACTCTTTACCCATTTTGCTTTGGGGGAGTGGACATCAGATTCCACCTCCCAAAGAGAAGCCCCCCTCCCCGGAGAAACACTAGATAGATAGATAGATAGATAGATAGATAGATAGATAGACAATTTCTCCATAAAATAACTATCCGTAATATATAACAGTCATAACATATAACAGCTGTCTGCTCCACTCCACTGTGCAGAATGGACCCGCCCCAAATGGCAACCGAGCCTTAAAGAGAAATCGTAACCAAGAATTGAACTTCTTCCTAATCAGTAGGTGATACCCCCTTTACCATGAGAAATCTTTTCCTTTTCATAAATGCATCATCAGGGCGCTCTATTTGGCTGATATTGTGGTGTAACCCCTCCCACAGTAGGCCTACTGAAGGCCCCTATACCGTGCTACCTATACTGAAGGCCCCTATACCCTGCTGCCTATATTGAAGGCCACTATACCCTGCTGCCTATACTGAAGGTCCCTATACCCTGCTGCCTATACTGAAAGCCACTATACCCTGCTGCCTATATTGAAGGCCACTATACCCTGCTGCTTATACTGAAAGCCACTATACCCTGCTGCCTATATTGAAGGCCCCTATACCCTGCTACCTATACTGAAAGCCACTATACCCTGCTGCCTATACTGAAAGCCACTATACCCTGCTGCCTAAACTGAAAGCCACTATACCCTGCTGCCTATACTGAAAGCCACTATACCCTGCTGCCTATATTGAAGGCTACCTATGCCTGAGTACCTATACTGCGGGCAACTATACCATGGATCGCACAATTCTTATGTGCAGGATTCGTTAGATTCGTGATTCGAAAGGTTCGAGATATTCAAGAACCTTTTTAGATTTGGATTCGGATTCAGATTCAAAGAAATTGTGAATTCGTCCCATCCCTAACTGAAATGCTCATAGGCTTGAAGGAGTGTTTATTTATCTTTGTATGTGTCAGAGTAGTGCAAGTAAATATTTTGAATTAAAAAAATGTTTGGTTTGGGTCCGCTTTAATCACTAAATTTAACTACACTTAAATGTAAATTCTGGTTTGCACAAGCAATTTATGCAAACAAAATCATTTATGACTGCTGCATTAATAATTTGCATAACATTTATGAATGGATTATGCAAAATCAATTACATTTAAAAAATTGTAACTACGAATAGTCATAATATGTATATGAATATATGTAATTGAAGGTAAAAAGCTATATTGCATAGGGTCATGCAAGATGGACAGGTCATGGCAGAGAGATCAGACTAATTATGAATAAACATGTGTTACAGACACTGAAATATGAACAGAATATTTATCACATGATATCTGAAACCAGAAGATACACAGAATGGTCACAATGAGAAACAAACACCAGTTATATACAATTGATCTTTCTTTACACTTACTTTAAAGCATTTGCTGATCTGGTCTTATTATTAAGTAAAGATTACTTAAATTTGACACTGTCATAGTTTTCCAATCATTGGGTACAGGAATTACTGTGGCTGAAGTGGAACATTTCATAGGGCTAATGAAATTCAGAAGGTGAATGACTGACTAACTGGCAGCTTAACCACTTGAGGACCTAGGGCTTTCTACCCCTTAAGGACCGGCCACTTTTTTTTCCATTCAGACCACTGCAGCTTTCACGGTTTATTGCTCGCTCATACAACCTACCACCTAAATGAATTTTGGCTCCTTTTCTTGTCACTAATAAAGCTTTCTTTTGGTGCTATTTGAGTGCTCCTGCGATTTTTACTTTTTATTATACTCATCAAAAAAGACATGAATTTTGGCAAAAAAATGATTTTTTTAACTTTCTGTGCTGACATTTTTCAAATAAAGTAAAATTTCTGTATACATGCAGTGCGAAAAATGTGGACAAACATGTTTTTGATTAAAAAAACCCCATTCAGTGTATATTTATTGGTTTGGGTAAAAGTTATAGTGTTTACAAACTATGGTGCAAAAAGTGAATTTTCTCATTTTCAAGCATCTATGACTTTTCTGACCCCCTGTCATGTTTCATGAGGGGCTAGAATTCCAGGATAGTATAAATACCCCCCAAATGACCCCATTTTGGAAAGAAGACATCCCAAAGTATTCACTGAGAGGCATAGTGAGTTCATAGAAGATATTATTTTTTGTCACAAGTAAGCGGAAAATGACACTTTGTGAGAAAAAAAAAAAAAAGTTTCCATTTCTCCTAACTTGCGACAAAAAAAATGAAATCTGCCACGGACTCACCATGCCCCTCTCTGAATACCTTTAAGGGTCTACTTTCCAAAATGGGGTCATTTGTGGGGTGTGTTTACTGTCCTGACATTTTGGGGGGTGCTAAATTGTAAGCACCCCTGTAAAGCCTAAAGGTGCTCATTGGACTTTGGACCCTTTAGCGCAGTTAGGCTGCAAAAAAGTGCCACACATGTGGTATTGCCGTACTCAGGAGAAGTAGTATAATGTGTTTTGGGGTGTATTTTTACACATACCCATGCTGGGTGGGAGAAATATCTCTGTAAATGACAATTTGTTAATTTTTTTTACACACAATTGTCCATTTACAGAGATCTTTCTCCCACTCAGCATGGGTATGTGTAAAAATACACCCCAAAACACATTATACTACTTCTCCTGAGTACGGCGATACCACATGTGTGGCACTTTTTTGCACCCTAACTGCGCAAAGGGCCCAAAGTCCAATGAGTACCTTTAGGATTTCACAGGTCATTTTGAGAAATTTCTTTTCAAGACTACTCCTCACGGTTTAGGGCCCCTAAAATGCCAGGGCAGTATAGGAACCCCACAAATGACCCCATTTTAGAAAGAAGACACCCTAAGGTATTCCGTTAGGAGTATGGTGAGTTCATAGAAGATTTTATTTTTTGTCAAAAGTTAGCGGAAAATGACACTTTGTGAAAAAACACAATTAAAATCAATTTCCGCTAACTTGTGACAAAAAATAAAATCTTCTATGAACTCGCCATACTCCTAACGGAATACCTTGGGGTGTCTTCTTTCTAAAATGGGGTCATTTGTGGGGTTCCTATACTGCCCTGGCATTTTAGGGGCCCTAAACCGTGAGGAGTAGTCTTGAAACGAAATTTCTCAAAATGACCTGTGAAATCCTAAAGGTACTCATTGGACTTTGGGCCCTTTAGCGCAGTTAGGGTGCAAAAAAGTGCCACACATGTGGTATCGCCATACTCGGGAGAAGTAGTACAATGTGTTTTGGGGTGTATTTTTACACATACCCATGCTGGGTGGGAGAAATACCTCTGTAAATGACAATCTTTTGTTTTTTTTACACACAATTGTCCATTTACAGCGGTATTTCTCCCACCCAGCATGGGTATGTGTAAAAATACACCCCAAAACACATTATACTACTTTTCCTGAGTACGGCGGTACCACATGTGTGACACTTTTTTGCAGCCTAGGTGCGCTAAGGGGCCCAACGTCCTATTAACAGGTCATTTTGAGGCATTTGTTTTCTAGACTACTCCTCGCGGTTTAGGGCCCCTAAAATGCCAGGGCAGTATAGGAACCCCACAAGTGACCCCATTTTAGAAAGAAGACACCCCAAGGTATTCCGTTAGGTGTATGGCGAGTTCATAGAAGATTTTATTTTTTGTCACAAGTTAGTGAAAAATGACACTTTGTGAAAAAAAACCAATAAAAATCAATTTCCGCTAACTTTTGACAAAAAATAAAATCTTCTATGAACTCGTCATACACCTAACAGAACACCTTGGGGTGTCTTTTTTTCTAAAATGGGGTCACTTGTGGGGTTCCTATACCGCCCTGGCATTTTACGGGCCCAAAACCGTGAGTAGTCTGGAAACCAAATGTCTCAAAATGACTGTTCAGGGGTATAAGCATCTGCAAATTTTGATGACAGGTGGTCTATGAGGGGGCGAATTTTGTGGAACCGGTCATAAGCAGGGTGGCCTTTTAGATGACAGGTTGTATTGGGCCTGATCTGATGGATAGGAGTGCTAGGGGGGTGACAGGAGGTGATTGATGGGTGTCTCAGGGGGTGGTTAGAGGGGAAAATAGATGCAATCAATGCACTGGGGAGGTGATTGGAAGGGGGTCTGAGGGGGATCTGAGGGTTTGGCCGAGTGATCAGGAGCCCACACGGGGCAAATTAGGGCCTGATCTGATGGGTAGGTGTGTTAGGGGGTGACAGGAGGTGATTGATGGGTGTCTCAAGGTGTGATTAGAGGGGGGAATAGATGCAAGCAATGCACTGGCCAGGTGATCAGGGCTGGGGTCTGAGAGCATTCTGAGGGTGTGGGCGGGTGATTGAGTGCCCTAGGGGCAGATAGGGGTCTAATCTGATAGGTAGCAGTGACAGGGGGTGATTGATGGGTAATTAGTGGGTGTTTAGGGTAGAGAACAGATGTAAACACTGCACTTGGGAGGTGATCGGACGTCGGATCTGCGGGCAATCTATTGGTGTGGGTGGGTGATCAGATTGCCCGCAAGGGGCAGGTTAGGGGCTGATTGATGGGTGGCAGTGACAGCGGGTGATTGATGGGTGGCAGTGACAGGGGGTGATTGATGGGTGGCAGTGACAGGGGGTGATTGATGGGTGGCAGTGACAGGGGGTGATTGATGGGTGATTGATGGGTGATTGATAGGTGATTGACAGGTGATTGACAGGTAATCAGTGGGTTATTACAGGGGAGAACAGATGTAAATATTGCACTGGCGAATTGATAAGGGGGGGTCTGAGGGCAATCTGAGCGTGTAGGCGGGTGATTGGGTGCCCGCAAGGGGCAGATTAGGGTCTGATCTGATGGGTAACAGTGACAGGTGGTGATAGGGGGTGATTGATGGGTGATTGATGGGTAATTAGTGGGTGTTTAGAGGAGAGAATAGATGTAAACGCTGCGCTTGGGTGGTGATCTGATGTCGGATCTGCGGGCGATCTATTGGTGTGGGTGGGTGATCAGATTGCCCGCAAGGGGCAGGTTAGGGGCTGATTGATGGGTGGCAGTGACAGGGGGTGATTGATGGGTGATTGACAGGTGATTGACAGGTGATTGACAGGTGATCAGGGGGGATAGATGCATACAGTACATGGGGTGGGGGGGTCTGGGGGGGGGGGGTCTAGGGAGAATCTGAGGGGTGGGGGGGTGATCAGGAGGGAGCAGGGGGCAGGGGGGGGGATAAAAAAAAATAGCTTTGACAGATAGTGACAGGGAGTGATTGATGGGTGATTAGGGGGGTGATTGGGTGCAAACAGGGGTCTGGGTGGTGGGCAGGGGGGGGGTCTGATGGGTGCTGTGGGCGATCTGGGGCAGGGGGGGGGGGGAAATCAGTGTGCTTGGTGCAGACTAGGGTGGCTGCAGCCTGCCCTGGTGGTCCCTCGGACACTGGGACCACCAGGGCAGGAGGCAGCCTGTATAATACACTTTGTAAACATTACAAAGTGTATTATACACTTTGTATGCGGCGATCGTCGGGTTAACATCCCGCCGGCGCTTCCGTATGGCCGGCGGGATGTTGCGGCGGGTGAGCGGCGCCAGGCGGAGGCGGCGGCTGAGCGGCGAGTGACGTCAGGTGCGGCGTAGTTACAATGTAACAAAGTTGTTACATTGTAATAACTTTGTTACATTGTAACTGATAGAACATTTCCGAGGATATTGCGAGGGATCATTTATTTTAAAGGGACAGGTAAGTATTATTGGTTAATTAAGAATATTAAAGGACTTTTTTCGTGGTTATGTTTTTTGTTCAATTAAAATACTTTTTCTAAGTGTTTGTGTGTTTATTTACTTTTAACTCTTAAAGGAAATGGGTAAGGGGTACAAGTACCTCTATACTCATTTCTCCTGGTAGGGGGGGTGGGCATCTGGGGGACCCCTTTTTAAAGGGGACTCCCAGATTCCACCATGAACGCCCCCCCCCCCCAGGAAATCGCGGCCTCCACCTCCACCGCCCATCGGAGGTGGAGAAGAGCCCCTTGTCCTTGGATTGGACAAGGGCTCGGAAGGGGAGGGGAAAGCTTGGCTGCCCCTCCCCTTCCGAGACCCCCCAATCCATGGACCATGCGGGCTGGTATAGTCAGGGTGCGGAGCTCCACGCGGCCGGTGCTCCGCATTCTGGCTATCCCAGCCTGCATGGGGGACAAGGGGTTAAAGGGGTCTGGGAGGGGGGACCCCACGTGTTTTTTTTTTATATTTCCCACACTCAGAACGAAGTAAGTAAAACTCTTCCCACTTGGGGGAATCTATGAAAATAATACACTATTGTTATCTGTGCAAAAAAAACTGACATTTTCCGCATTTAAAGGGGAACTGAAGAGAGAGGTATATAGAGGCTGTCGTGTTTATTTCCTTTTAATCAATACCAGTTGCCTGGCAGCCCTGCTGGTCTATTTCTCTGCAGTAGTATCTGATTAAAACCAGAAACAAGCATGCAGCTAGTCTTGTCAGATCAGACTTATAAGTCTGAACCACTGAAACACCTGATCTGCTGCATGCTTGTTCAGGGGCTATGGCTAATAGTATTAGAGGCAGAGGATCAGCAGGGCTGCCAGGCAACTAGTATTGTCTAAAAGGAAATAAACATGACAGCCTCCATATACCTCTCTCTTCAGTTCCCCTTTAAAAGACATTTTTGCCCTTGAAACTTAAAAATCGATTTTCTCAAAAACTATAAGGTCTTTTTGAAAAAAATTTTTTTCCTCTTATTCCTCCTCATCTCCTTAATATATTGTCCAAATTTGAGGCTCTTAGCATTTAAGGGGGCTTTGCTATTAACCCTTAAAGTCGGCGGCTACCTAACATTGATCCATGCGTCAACTTTTCCGCTTGGGAGCATGGCCATACGCATTAATTTCGTAATACCCGCAGTAATGCGAAAATTACGAGAAACATTACGCTTACGCGAAATTTCGCGAAATCCTTCTTCATTACGATTATGTACTTACGGCCATAATCGTAATTACACTAATTACGCGAAATTTCGCGAAATCGTAATTACGTCATTACGCTCATCTCTAATTGCTTCATATGTCTCATTATCATTTAGGTGTTGTAAGAAAAAAAACAACTTTGCAGAAAAGCAACATGGTGACCTAGCACAGAAGCTCAAATAAAAACATTGGTTTAAAATTGCCAGCTACACTTCTGCAATGGAAAAAAATGTGAAGAAAACAACTGGTCCACCATATGTTTAGCCTTGGCTTCTAGGCCCCTGGAGTACAATAACACTGGAGGTTTGTAAAGAAGTTAACATATCAAGATAATATCAGAGATACTTATGATTTCTACTATACATGGTCTAAAGTTGCTACAGCAGAGATCTTTACATCCAAAGCAGTCATAAAAACACTTGAAAATACAGTTTTCAAGGTGAGAATACCACTAGAAAAACATTATTAAGAATAGACAAAATTTTGTGACACAAGGGTTTGATGATTTCTTTAGCCAAAGGGCATTAAAGTGCACCTGAACTCAGAAATTCTTTTATTGACAAAAGATGTGAGTCAATTCCATGTACAAAGACAATTCTGCACATACGTATATTTGTTTGCACCTCCCATACTGTTTTGAGAAGGTGATCTTTGTACACTTCTGAATTGAAGAGACTTTCTGTGTCTCACTAACTGCCTCACTCTTGGTGAAGTTTTAAAGTGGCCACACACCATACAGTTAATAGATCCAATTTTTCACCAATCTGATAGTTATGATCAGTTGTCCTGAGAAATCGAGAGCTTTTTGTAAGGAAACGCGGAAATGCCGCCGTCTCTCAAGGTGAGGCGGCTGTTTCCGCGTCCAGCATGGCGTCACAACGCGGAAAAAACGCTGCATGCCGCATAGGCAGTGCGGCGGAATCCGCATTGGGAACGGCGGAATCCGCATCAGAGGCGGCCCCCGCACTAGATACATTGCATGACAGTACTGGTGTGGCTGGGACTGATAGTCCACCAAGATTCAGACTTACACGCGCGCGAGCAGAGAGGCAGAGTTTAAATAGCAGTTAGAAGGGTGTCGGCTGACCAGCTGGGTCAGCTGACAAATTCCACTGCTCTCATTGGACCAGCAATTAGGGAGGTCCTGGAAAGGTCCTAGAGTATATATACTGCTGGTTGTTCACTTGCTCTTTGTCTGGCGTGCGATCACATACGTGGGAGCACCCAGATCCGTAGTCAGATCCTGAAGTGTGCCGGGACCAGCTGGAGCTGTAATCCTACACTTAGCTAGATATTTGATAGCTAAAGTACTAGTTTGATTGTGATTATATGTTATGACTTTTGCCTGCCTCGACTATCCTCCTGAACTCTGACCTTGTACCTCGATATTTCTGATACTCTGTTGCCGAACCTCGGCTCGTTCCTAGACTTTGTTTCTGCCTCCTGATTTTGTACCCCGATATATCTGATACCCCGCTGCCGAACCCTGCCTGTACTTTGACTCCGCCTTTGCCTACTGTATTTGTACTTTATCTGTCCGTGTGTGTACGACCTGGCTTGTCTGACCTCGAGAACCGACCTCACGATTGGAGGCAGTTCCCAGTCCTGTTAGTGACACTTCTTCCTGAGTGTCACTCTCGGACTTTCCTTCCTACTGTCAGTCTGACTCCTCCCGTCTTGGAGAGCTCAGGTCTGCGGAAGGAATCCGTGCAGTTCTCCTTGCTGCACTGAGGCCTAGGCCTCCTAGTGTTACTGTTACACCAAAACACTACACTCTACTCAGGCGAACAGAGTTTAGTTTGTATATCGGATTATCGGTGAGACTGCAGATCACTTATAATCTGGTATATATCTGTATTTCCGGCGATACTGCAGATCACCGGTAATCAGATACTCTCTGCGCCCACCGATCGTTACAGAACGCCAGACCCAAAAAATGCAAATGGACGCACATACTGACCGTCTGGGCGCACTTGCCACTTCGGTGGAAAACATCAACCAAGTGCTGGGTAGCCACAAGACTATGATTGATGTCCTGTCAGGCTCTGTGCAAACCCTCCAGACGTCAGTTGATTCAGTGCGATCCTCTCCTAGTACTGACATACGTATGCCTGTACCTGATAAATTTTCCGGCCACCAGTCTGACTTCCGGAATTTCAGGAGTAGAGTGTTATCGTATTTCGAGTTGAGACCCCGATCCTCGGGGACTGAGACCCAACGGGTCACCTTTATTAAAACTTTGCTGTCTGGTGACTCCCAGTCATGGGCATACAACCTGCCTTCTACCGATACTGCTCTGACCTCGGTAGAGGAATTTTTTAAGGCCATGGCCGTAATCTACGACGACCCTGACCTTGCTGCATCCTCTGAGCGGAAGCTCAAACTTTTACGGCAAGGCAGGGGTCCAGTCGAGGATTACGCGGCCGAATTTCGTAGGTGGTCAGTTACGGCCAGGTTTGGCACTTATGCCCTGTTAGATTACTTCCTGTCTGGGTTGTCGGATGAGGTCTCCGACCTAATGTTAAGCCAACCCGAACCCAAAACAGTCGACGAGGCCATCTCATCGGCCATTCGAATCGACCGTAGGTTACGCCATCAGAGACAGACTAGGGGCAGTCATCGGCTTAGGCCGACCTCTTACACAGTGCCTCCCGCTGCACCCCTAGTAACTCCGTCTCCTTCTGTCTCATCATCTCCGGTCTTGCCTCCACCTGAGCCGATGCAGATCGGTCGGTCTAAGTTGACCCAAGTGGAGAGAAGACGGAGATTGTCGGAACAACTATGTTTATACTGTGGTGAAGGGGGGCATAGGGTACGAGACTGTCTCATTAAGCCTAATAAGGATAAGCCGGGAAACGCTACCGCCTAGGAGTGATAAGGGGTGACACCCTAGGCGCCCAGCTCGCACCCCTGAAAGAAAGACGATTGCTCCTCCCCTGTACGATTACATGGGGGGACAAATCTGAAGCCACAGAGGCCTTTATTGATTCAGGCTCCGCGGCTAACTTCATGAGTTCCGAATTTGCAGAGAAGTTGGACATTCCTCTCATCCCAGTAAAACCACCTATCCAAGTTACTGCCGTGGACGACTCCCCGTTACAAAGGGACCGTCCGCTCTCCCAGACACCAGAGGTGGAAGTCGTTACTGGGGTACTGCATAGGGAGAGTTTACGTTTTTTTGTGTTACATATGACCACCTCCACCATTGTCCTAGGTATGCCTTGGCTGCAGCTTCATTCGCCACAGATCAATTGGGCGACAGGACAATTAACCAGTTGGTCAGACTTCTGTTCCCAACAGTGCCTAGGAAAAGTGGTATTAGGTCAGACCAAGGTACATGTGGAGGGTGTTCCCGAGCAATACTCCGAGTTCTCGGATGTATTCTGTCCCAGGGCTGCTGATAGGTTACCTCCTCATCGCCCTTTCGATTGCCCCATCGATCTCCGTGCCGGTTGTATGCCCCCTAGGGGTCACCTGTATAATTTGTCTGGACCAGAGAAGGTGGCTATGCAGGAGTACATCCGTGACAATCTGGCCAAGGGGTTCATTCGCCCCTCCCGCTCGCCTGCAGGGGCCGGTTTCTTTTTTGTTAAGAAAAAAGACGGAGGTCTTCGACCTTGCATCGATTATCGGGGCCTAAATAAAATCACGGTGAAGAATCGTTATCCGTTGCCATTAATAGACGATTTATTCACGCAGGTCACAGACGCTAAGATCTTTTCAAAATTGGATCTGAGGGGTGCATACAACCTGATCCGCATTAGAGAGGGCGATGAATGGAAGACGGCCTTCAACACACCCGATGGGCACTACGAGTACTTAGTGATGCCCTTCGGGTTGTGCAATGCGCCAGCCGTCTTCCAGGAATTGATTAACGAGGTATTCAGGGAGGTGTTGGGTAGGTTTGTGCTTGTATACCTTGACGATATACTAATTTACTCCAACAACCTCTCCGAGCACAGGGTCCATGTCAGATTTGTGCTAAACAAGTTGAGACAAAATCTGCTGTACGCCAAGTTGGAAAAATGTATTTTTGAAGTTACATCTGTCGCCTTTCTGGGGTACATAATCTCCACCTCGGGCCTGTCTATGGACCCTGCCAAGGTATCCGCTGTTCTGGAGTGGCCTCAGCCGGTGGGGTTAAAGTCGTTGCAATGTTTTCTGGGTTTTGCAAACTATTATAGGAGGTTCATAAAGGGGTACTCCACCGTTATTGCACCTCTCACCAGTCTCACTAGGAAAGGGGCGGATACTACTCACTGGTCGCCTGCGGCCCTACAGGCATTTTCGACCTTGAAGGAGCTGTTCTGCACAGCACCCATACTAAGACACATAGACACTTCCTTCCCTTTTATTGTTGAGGTAGACGCCTCAGAAGTCGGGGTGGGGGCTGTGCTGTCTCAACGTTCAGGCTTACAGGGTAGATTGCACCCATGTGCCTATTTTTCTCGGAGATTCTCTCCAGCAGAGAGAAACTACGATATAGGCAACAGGGAACTCTTAGCCATTAAACTAGCCTTTGAAGAATGGCGTCATTGGTTAGAAGGAGCGGAGCATACTATCACGGTTTTTACCGACCACAAGAATCTGGAATACATCGAGGGGGCTAAGAGGTTAAGCCCTCGTCAGGCTCGATGGTCCCTGTTTTTTTCAAGGTTCACATTCGTGATTACGTACACCCCGGGCAGTAAGAATACTAAGGCAGATGCGCTATCCAGGTGCTTTGAGCCAGAAACAGCACAGGCCTCCGTCCCTGAGACGATTGTTCTGCGAAAATTGGTGCTGGCTGCAATTGATACTTGGGAAGACTGGAAGGAGACGTTGAGCCCCTTCCAGCAGGACATCCCAGAAGGGAAGCCTGAAGGGGTCATGTTTATTCCCTTGCCCTTTCGTCTTCAGATCCTTGAAATGTTCCACGCACATAAAAATGCTGGACATCCTGGAGTTGCCAGAACACAGGATCTTGTAGCCAGGTGTGCCTGGTGGCCTTCCCTGTCTGTTGATTGCAGGGAATTTGTTAGGGAATGCGCAGTATGTGCTAAGAGTAAACCCTCCCGGCTGGCACCTGTCGGTACCTTACAGCCTTTGCCCGCCCCGAGTGAGCCATGGACCCACTTGTCCATGGATTTCGTGGGTGAGCTCCCCAGGTCTGAAGGCATGTCGGTCATTTGGGTGGTAGTCGACCGCTTCAGCAAGATGGCCCATTTCGTGCCCTTGAAAGGACTCCCCTCGGCTCAGGCATTGGCCGACCTGTTCATCATCCACATTTTCCGGCTGCATGGCATTCCGGAAAACATAGTGTCGGATAGGGGAGTCCAATTCATTTCTAGATTCTGGAGGGCATTTTGCCACCAAATGGGCATGAAGCTGTCTTTCTCGTCCGGCTACCACCCACAGACTAATGGCCAGACTGAAAGGATAAATCAGTCTCTAGAACAATTTTTGAGATGTTATGTTGCGGAGGCACAAGACGACTGGGTCAGATTTTTGCCCTTCGCAGAATTTGCTCAAAATAACTTGAGAAATTCCTCCTCCGGATTTTCGCCTTTTCAGGTGGTAACAGGGAGATCGCCCAAGTTTTCCCCCTTGCCAGTTGCCTCCTCTCCGTTTCCAACCCTGGAAGCCTGGCACAGGGCATTTAAAGTCATCTGGGGGAAGGTGAAGAGTAATCTGGAAAGGACATTCCAGAGTCAAAAGGGTCAGGCTGACAAAAGACGCTCATTGGAGTGGAAGTTCCAGCCAGGAGACTTGGTCTGGGTGTCCACACGTCACTTAACCCTGAGACAGCCCTCAGATAAACTGGGCCCCAGGTTTGTGGGTCCATTTTCAGTGGCCAAGAAGATCAACAACGTTACGTATTCCGTTGATCTTCCCGACAGCATGCGTGGGATAAAGTCCTTCCACGTATCCCTGCTTAAACCAGCAGTCCATGTGGGTCCCACTCCTCCTCCTCCTGTGGTGGTGGACGACCAACCTGAGTACGAGGTAGAAAAGATATTGGATTCACGCATGGTACAGAATTCGGTACAGTACCTCGTACATTGGAAAGGGTACGGCATTGAGGAGAGACAGTGGGTACCGGGTTCACGCATGCATGCAGATGAGTTAAGGAGGGAGTTTCATGCCTTACATCCCGAGAAACCTGGTAGGAGTTGTCCGGAGTCCACTCCTCGGGGGGGGGGGGGGGGTACTGTAAGGAAACGCGGAAATGCCGCCGTCTCTCAAGGTGAGGCGGCTGTTTCCGCGTCCAGCATGGCGTCACAACGCGGAAAAAACGCTGCATGCCGCATAGGCAGTGCGGCGGAATCCGCATTGGGAACGGCGGAATCCGCATCAGAGGCGGCCCCCGCACTAGATACATTGCATGACAGTACTGGTGTGGCTGGGACTGATAGTCCACCAAGATTCAGACTTACACGCGCGCGAGCAGAGAGGCAGAGTTTAAATAGCAGTTAGAAGGGTGTCGGCTGACCAGCTGGGTCAGCTGACAAATTCCACTGCTCTCACTGGACCAGCAATTAGGGAGGTCCTGGAAAGGTCCTAGAGTATATATACTGCTGGTTGTTCACTTGCTCTTTGTCTGGCGTGCGATCACATACGTGGGAGCACCCAGATCCGTAGTCAGATCCTGAAGTGTGCCGGGACCAGCTGGAGCTGTAATCCTACACTTAGCTAGATATTTGATAGCTAAAGTACTAGTTTGATTGTGATTATATGTTATGACTTTTGCCTGCCTCGACTATCCTCCTGAACTCTGACCTTGTACCTCGATATTTCTGATACTCTGTTGCCGAACCTCGGCTCGTTCCTAGACTTTGTTTCTGCCTCCTGATTTTGTACCCCGATATATCTGATACCCCGCTGCCGAACCCTGCCTGTACTTTGACTCCGCCTTTGCCTACTGTATTTGTACTTTATCTGTCCGTGTGTGTACGACCTGGCTTGTCTGACCTCGAGAACCGACCTCACGATTGGAGGCGGTTCCCAGTCCTGTTAGTGACACTTCTTCCTGAGTGTCACTCTCGGACTTTCCTTCCTACTGTCAGTCTGACTCCTCCCGTCTTGGAGAGCTCAGGTCTGCGGAAGGAATCCGTGCAGTTCTCCTTGCTGCACTGAGGCCTAGGCCTCCTAGTGTTACTGTTACACCAAAACACTACACTCTACTCAGGCGAACAGAGGTTAGTTTGTATATCGGATTATCGGTGAGACTGCAGATCACTTATAATCTGGTATATATCTGTATTTCCGGCGATACTGCAGATCACCGGTAATCAGATACTCTCTGCGCCCACCGATCGTTACACTTTTCTTTGTTTTCGATAGATAAATCTGATCAAATTTCCTGTTTTTCTTCTTCGATTTTTATAGATTGGACATGTTGGAAATTTCAGACCAACTTTATCAAGAATTGTTTGGTTTGTGATGAATTGTCCATTACTTGATGTACATTTCCAATCAAGTTTTTTTCTGAGCTTTCAATTGTATTATTCATGATTGGGGACAAATTGAACAAAGGTGTGTGGTACACTGGTCAGATTTTTGAATTGTTAAAATCAGTCAGAAAAGATTGATTGCTATTCTTGAATTGAACAGATATTTTAAAAATTGTATGGTGTGTGGCCACCTTAAGCCTCGTACATACAGTGGGATGCAAAAGTTTGGGCAACCTTGATAATTTTCATGATTTTCCTGTATAAAATGTTGGTTGTTATGATAAAAAATGATGTCAGTTAAATATATCATATAGGAGACACACACAGTGATATTTGAGAAGTGAAATTATGTTTATTGGATTTACAGAAAGTGCGCAATAATTGTGTTAATAAAATTAGGCAGGTGCATACATTTGTAATTTTATTGATTCCAAAACCTTTAGAACTAATTATTGGACAAGCTAACCTGGTATTACATGAACATGAAGAAAGGGTATAGTAGTATATTTTTTAAGGAACTGATTATAAAACCTGATATATATTAGTAAATTATTATTGTCATTGTATAGTTGTAATTTTCCTCAAATTAATGATGGATTATGATATTAATATGTGATATATAAATATGTATTTTTTTCTATGATGCTATAATTGAAAAAAAAAAAAAGGAAAGTAAAAAAAAAAAAAAAAAAAAAAAAACAACAACTAATTATTGGAACTCAAATTGGCTTAGTAAGCTCAGTGACCCCTGACCTACATACACAGGTGAATCCAATTATGAGAAAGAGTATTTAAGGAAGTCAATTGCAAGTTTCCATCCTCTTTTAACCACTTGAGGACCACAGTCTTTTAACCCCTTAAAGGGAACCAGAGAGGATGAAGAACAGCTTTTATACATACCTGGGGCTTCCTCCAGCCCCATACGCCTGGATTGCTCCCACACCGCAGTCCTCCGCTGCCTGGATCCGCCGGTACTGAGTCGGCCAGTCGGCCGGCGGACGCTGCCAATTCTCTGCATCACAAGGGGCTCCCTTCATACAGGTACGCGTGTGGCTGCTTACTGCGCAGCCGCATGTGTATACGGGTATGGAGCGAGCCCCTGTGATGTGGACAATTGGCTGCGTCCGCCGGAAGTGACGGGCCCGGTACCGGCGGATCCAGGAAGCGGAGGATGGCGGCATGGGAGCGATCCAGGCTTATGGGGCTGGAAGAAGCCCCAGGTATGTATAAAATCTTTTTTCTATTTTACCGAAGCATTCCTCTCTGGTTCCCTTTAAGGACCAGAGCTTTTTTTTCTATTCAGACCACTGCAGTTTTAACGGTTTATTGCTCGGTCATACAACCTACTATCTAAAGGAATATTACCTCCTTTTCTTGTCACTAATATAGCTTTCTTTTGGTGCTATTTGATTGCTGCTGCGATTTTTAGTTTTTATTATATTCATCAAAAAACATGAATTTTGTCAAATTTTTTTTTTTTTTACTTTCTGTGCTGACATTTCTCAAATAAAGTAAAATTTCTATATACATTTTTGTCCAAATGTACTGTGCTCCATGTCTTTGATTAAAAAAAAAAAAAAACATTCAGTGTATGTTTATTGGTTTGGATAAAAGTTATAGCGTTTACAAACTATGGTGGCGAAAGTGAATTTCCCCATTTTGAAGCATCTCTGACTTTTCTGAGCACCTGTCATGTTTCATAAGGTGCTAAAATTCCAGGATAGTATAAATACCCCCTAAATGACCCCATTTTGAAAAGAAGACATCCCAAAGTATTCACTAAGAGGCATATTGAGTTCATAGAAGATTTTATTTTTTGCCACAAGTTAGCGGAAAATGACACTTTGTAACAAAACAAAAAAAAAGTTTCCATTTCTGCTGTTTTTTTTTTCACAAAGTGTCATTTTCCACTAACTTGTGACAAAAAAATAAAATCTTCTATGAAATCACTTATAATGTGTTTTTGGGGTGTATTTTTACACATACCCATGCTGGGTGGGAGGGTGGTAGAAATCTCTCTGTAAATGGACAATTGTGTGTAAAAAAATCAAAAAATTGTCATTTACAGAGATATTTCTCCCACCCAGGATGGGTATGTGTAAAAATACACCCCAAAACACATTATACTACTTCTGCTGAGTACGGCGATACCACGTGTGACACTTTTTTGCAGCCTAGGTGCGCTAAGGGGCCCAACGTCCTATGAGTACCTTTAGGATTTCACAGGGCATTTTGAGGCATTTGGTTTCTAGACTACTCCTCACGGTTTAGGGCCCCTAAAATGCCAGGGCAGTATAGGAACCCAACAAGTGACCCCATTTTAGAAAGAAGACACCCCAAGGTATTCCGTTAGGAGTATGGTGAGTTCATAGAAGATTTTATTTTTTGTCACAAGTTAGCGGAAATTGATTTTTATTGTTTTTTTTTATTTATTTTTTTACAAAGTGTCATTTTCCACTAACTTGTGACAAAAAATAAAGTCTTCTAGAACACATCATACACCTAACGGAATACATTGGGGTGTCTTCTTTCTAAAATGAGGTCCCTATACTGCCCTGGCATTTTAGGGGCCCAAAACTGTGAGGAGTAGTCTGGAAACCAAATGCCTCAAAATGCCTGTTCAGGGGTATATGCATCTGCAAATTTTGATGACAGGTGGTCTATGAGAAGCCGAATTTTGTGAAACCGGTCATAAGCAGGGTGGCCTCTTAGATGACAGGTTGTATTGGCACTGAAGTGCAAGAAGCGCAGGATGTTCTCAAATCGTGACCTGGACATGGCAGCAGAGAACATGAGCATGTGATGTATTGGGTGTGTAGACCAATAAGACCGCAATACATTCTATTTTTTTTGTAACACTTTTTTTTTATTGAAAAAGTAAATGAAAGGTTCAGGTTTTACAAAAGATGTGTGGCATAGGTGATAGGGATAACAAGAGACGATTGCATTGGGGTTAGATAGAGGGACAGGCATACAGAATCTTCAACCAGTCTTCTAGTGGCTCATTTATCATGCAGAAGATCGAGAGCAGCAAGAAAGAGAGAGAACAGTCTCTATACGTCTGAGGTCTGATTGTTGGGTTGTTACTGAACCTATTTAAATATGAATGAGTCTATAATAAGCCTATTAAGACAAGTAGAACAGAGAAACAAAACAAAGAAGAAAACAACATAGTATGATAAAGGTAAGTCACGGTTGGTGTATGACAATCCTTGTATAGCAAGGGTAGGAGAAATCCCAAGGCTTTTTGTCTGGGGAGTAAAAAGGGACAAAGGGCCACAAGTAAATTGAAAATGGGAATTAAGGAGGCAGGAGATCTGGTGAGTAGTTAATCCAGGGAGCCCATATTTTGTGGAATGAGTTTTCAGTGCTCCTGAGGGAGGCTGTCATTTGTTCCATGGATCTTGTCCAGTTGATTTTAGCTTTGATGTCGGATATTGCTGGAGGTGCTATTGCCTTCCAGGCCGAGGTGATGGATAATCTAGTGGCTGTAAGAATATGTGAAGCCAGGCGTTTAGAGTGGTGAGGAGAGTTAGGGATTGACTTACCCAATAGCATTATTTCCGGGTCCAAAGGGGTGCATATCCCTGTGACTGTTGTAATTAATGATTGAACTTCTTGCCATAAAGGGGTTATTAGTGGGCAATCCCAGAAAATATGCTCCATGGAGCCTTTTTCATTACAGCCCCTCCAGCAAAGATCCGAGGCACCAGGGTAAATCTTGGACAACTTTGCTTGTGTTAAATACCAGCGAAATAAGATTTTATAAATATTTTCTTTCATTTGTGTACACATTAAAGTGTGTTTGGCGTTTTCCCATATATCGTCCCAGTCATTTATGGTAATAGATGTGGCAAGAGCCTCTTCCCACTTTACCTTATAAGAGTGGAAGGGGGTCAAGGAACCCGATTTGTTAAGTAAAAGGGAGTATATTTGTGTTATCAGGCCCTTTTGGTGACCTATATGGTCACAGATACGTTCAAAAGGAGTCATGGAGGGTAAAAGTAGGGTGCCTCATATGTAATTATGTAGAAAGTGAGATATCTGATTAAATTCTAACGAGATTTGTGGTGTAAAAATAAGTTTGTCCTCTAAAGAGTGTTTACTTATAAGTTTACCCATTGAGGGATCTGTCCATTTTTTTAAGATGGATGAAACCCAAACGATGCCATCTGGTCATAAAGCTTTCCAAGGTTCCAGGAGGAAAGAATTGGTTCCCTAGTATAGGGAGTAAAGGGGATGGTGAGGATTTGAGGCCAGCATTTTTTGCCATGGAGTTCCATATTTATAGGGTAAATTTGACTGTTGGTAGAAAATTAGTACGTGTAGGTATTTTGTGGAGGTCTGTCCATAGAAAGGAGGCAAGAGTCAGGGGAAGAGCATCAGTAGCTTCAATTAGGCCCCATTTAGTAATAACTCTTAAGTCAGTCCATTCCGTTAACTGCCGAATATGGGTAGCTTGATAATAGAGTTTTAAATGTGGGACTCCTAAGCCTCCCTGTTCTCTAGAAGATAAGAGAATTTATTTACGGATTCTGGGTCGCTTGTGGTTCCATATGAACTTAAAGAGACTCCGTAACAAAAATTGCATCCTGTTTTTTATCATCCTACAAGTTCCAAAAGCTATTCTAATGTGTTCTGGCTTACTGCAGCACTTTCTGCTATCACAGTCTCTGTAATAAATCAATGTATCTTTCCCTTGTCAGACTTGTCAGCCTGTGTCTGGAAAGCTGCCAAGTTCTTCAGTGTTGTGGTTCTGCTATGAATTCCCCCTTCCAGGCCCCTCTATGCACACTGCCTGTGTATTATTTAGATTAGAGCAGCTTCTCTCTTCTCTCTTATCTTTTACAAGCTGGATAGATCGTCCTCTGAGCTGGCTGGGCTTTCACATACTGAAGAATTACAGACAAGGGCAAAGCTGTTTGCAGGAGAAAAAAGAGCAGCCTGAAACTTCAGTGCATGAGAACTGCAGGGAGAAAGAAACACACAAATGATCTCTTGAGATTCAAAAGGAAGGGTGTATACAGCCTGCTTGTGTATGGATGTATTTTAAATGTGTGGACATACTGTACATCAACCTACTTCCTGCTTTGGTGGCCATTTTGTTTGTTTATAAACAAACTTTTTAAAACTGTTTTTAACCACTTTTAATGCGGCGAGGAGCGGCGAAATTGTGACAGAGGGTAATAGGAGATGTCCCCTAACGCACTGGTATGTTTACTTTTGTGCGATTTTAACAATACAGATTCTCTTTAAGAAATTCGGATTGGAGTCTAGTTAATTGGGCAGTTGGGACTTGTATTGGAAGGGTCTCAAATAGATATAATAGTCGTGGAAGGATATTCATTTTTAGGGAGTATAGCCTCCCTATCCACGAGATTTTATAGGCAGTACACTTGTGGAGGTCCTGAATAATTTTTTGAATGAGGGAGGGGTAATTCTGTTTATATAAAGTGGAGTAGGTGGGTGTTAAAAAGATTCCTAAATATTTGAGGGAGTGAGTTTTCCATTTATAGTTGTAATGGGATTTTAAGGAGGTTAAGAGGTCAGGAGGGATTTTGATTGGGAGGGCTTCTGTTTTATCCGGGTTTAATTTGAAGCCTGATATGTATTCATATTCAGTGATAGTGTTAAGGAGAGCTGGGAGGGATATTAGGGGTTGAGTCAGGGTTAGTAGGACGTCATCTGCAAATAATGAGATTTTGTATTCTTGCTTACGTTGTGTTACCCCATGAATGTCTGTATTCAGTCTGATTGCTGTGGCCAGGGGCTCGATGCTTAGGGCAAACAATAAAGGTGATAAGGGGCAGCCTTTGCAATACATTCTTTTTGACTAGACCCATGTTAAGGAGAAGGCCCCAAAAAATATTAAGTTCGGAAACTTGGAGTGGTTTCCACCGAAAAGGCTGGGCATGGTAGCTTCATGGATTGGTGGTTGCGTATTGTGTGGCATAATGATTGGTCTCAGCCACAATTAAGTCGTAGAGACCAGCAGTAATCAGAAAAAAAAATTCTGTCACTGTGGTGGGGCGGGTGAGGGTTTGGCTGGGTGATCAGAAGCCCGCAGGGGGCAGATTAGGGCCTGATCTGATGGATAGGAGCGCTAGGGGGTGACAGGAGGTGATTGATGGGTGTCTCAGGGGGTGATTAGAGGGGAGAATAGATGCAATCAATGCACTGGGGAGGTGATCAGAAGGGGGTCTGAGGGGGATCTGAGGGTTTGGCCGAGTGATCAGGAGCCCACATGGGGCAAATTAGGGCCTGATCTGATGGGTAGGTGTGCTAGGGGGTGACAGGTGGCGACAGGAGGTGATTGATGGGTGTCTCAAGGTGTGATTAGAGGGGGGAATAGATGCAAGCAATGCACTGGGGAGGTGATCGGGGGGGTCTGAGGGCGATCCAAGGGTGTGGGCGGGTGATTGGGTCCCCACAAAGGGGCAGATGAGGATCTGATCTGATGGGTATGATGGGTAGCAGTGACAGGGGGCGATTGATGGGTGATCAGTGGGTGATTAGAGGATAGAACAGATGTATGTAATAATGCACTGGAGAGGTGTTCAGGCGGGGTCTGAGGGTGATCTGAGGGTGTGGGTGGGTGTTTGGGTGCCTGGAGGGGGCTGTTTAGGGTCTGATCTGATTGGTAGCAGTGACAGGTGGTGACAGGGGGTGACGGGGTGATTGATAAGTGATCAGGGTGTGATTAGAGGGGAGAATAGATGCAAGAAATGCAGTGGCGAGGTGATCAGGTCTGAGGTCTGAGGGGATTTCTGAGGGTGTGGGCGGGTGATTGGGTGCCCGCAAGGGGCAGATGAGGGTCTGATCTGATGGGTAGCAGTGACAGGTGGTGACAGGGGGTGACGGGGTGATTGATAGGTGATCAGGGTGTGATAAGAGGGGAGAACAGATGTAAACAATGCACTTGGGAGGTGATCTGAGGGTGGGTTTGTGGGTGATCTGAGGGTGCGGGTGGGTGATCAAGGTCCTGCAAGGGGCAGAGGAGGGTCTGATCTGATGGGTAGCAGTGACAGGTGGTGACAGGGGGTGACGGGGTGATTGATAGGTAATCAGTGGGTGATTAGAGGGTATAACAGATGTAAATAATGCACTGGGGAGGTTATAAGGGGGGGGGGGTCTGAGGGCAATCTGAAGGTGTGGGCGAGTAACTGGGTGCCCGAAAGGGGCAGATGAGGGTCTGATCTGATGGGTAGCAGTGACAGGTGGTGACAGGGTGATTGATGGGTGATTGATGGGTGATCAAAGGTGATTAAAGGGGAGAACAGATGTAAACAATGCACTTTGGAGGCGATCTGAGGGCGGGTGTGCAGGCGATCTGAGGGTGTGGGTGGGTGATCAGGTGCAGGAGCAGGTTAGGGTCTGATCTGATGGGTGGCAGTGACAGGTGGTGACAGGTGGTGATTGATGGGTGATTGACATGTGATTGACAGGTGATCAGTGGGTGATTACAGGGAAGAATAGATGTATACAGTACACGGGGAGGGGGGGTCTGGGGAGGATCTGAGGGTGTGGGTTGGGGGTGATCAGGAGCCCTCAGGGGGCAGTTTAGGACCTAACTTAAAAAAAAGCTTTGACAGATAGTGACAGGGAGTGATTGATGGGTGATTAGGGGGGTGATTGTGTGCAAACAGGGGTCTGGGGGGTGGGCAGGGGGGGGGGGGTCTGAGGGGTGCTGTGGGCGATCAGAGGGCAGGGGGGGCCAGATCAGTGTGTGTGTGTGCTCACTAGGGGGGGGGTGCCTCCTGCCTTGGTGGTCCCTCGATCACTGGGACCACCAGGGCAGGAGGCAGCCTGTATAATACGCTTTGTATACATTCATTGCAGCAGATCGGGGGTTAACAACCCGCCGGCGCTGCTAATTGGCTGGCGGGTTGACATTGCGGGTGGGCAGAGCCTATTGCTGGCCAGAGACTTCAGAATGAGCCGCCGCGGATGGGCGTTAGACGGTCATTCTGCACACCACTTTGCCGCCGCCCATCGGCTGTGGGCAGTCGGCAAGTGGTTAAGTTTCTCTGAAGAGTAGCAACATGGGGGTCTCAAAACAACTCTCAAATGATCTGAAGATAAAGATTGTTCACCATGATGGTTTAGGGGAAGGATACAGAAAGCTGTCTCAGAGACTTCAGCTGTCTGTTTCCACAGTTATAAACATACTGAGGAAATGGAAGACCACAGGCTCAGTTCAAGTTAAGGCGTGGAATACCAAGAAAAATCTCGGATAAACAGAAGCGACGAATGGTGAGAACAGTCAGAGTCAGTCACTGTGCATCATTCAACCATTCGGCGCACTTTACACAAGGAGATGCTGTATGCAGAGGAATCATTTTCTCCGCCCACAGCACAAACATAGCCACTTAAGGTATGCTAAAGCACATTTGGACAAGCCAGCTTCATTTTGGAATAAGGTGCTGTGGACTGATGAAACTAAAATTGAGTTATTTGGGCATAACAAGGGGTGTTATGCATGGAGAAAAAACAACAAAGCATTCTGTAACGATCGGTGAAGCACAGAGAGGATCTAAATACCAGTGATCTGCAGAATCACTGGGAATACAGATGTATACCAGATTATACGTGATCTGCAGTATCACTGATAATCCGATATACTAGCTAACCTCTGTTCACCTGAGTAGAGTGTAGTGTTTGGTGTAACAGTAACACTTTGAGGGCTAGACCTCAGTGCAGCAAGGAGTACTGCACAGATTCCTTCCGCAGACCTGAGCTCTCCAAGATGGGAGGAGTCAGACTGACAGTAGGAAGGACAGACTGAAAGTAACCTTCAGGAGGAAGGATCACTAACAGAGCGAGGAACCGCTTCTGACAGTAAGGTCGGTTCTCGAGGTCAGACAAGCCAGGTCGTACACACACGGACAGATAAAGAACAAGATCAGAAGGCAAAGGCGGAGTCAAAGTACAGGCAGGGTTCAGCAACGGGGTATCAGAAATATTGGGGTACAAAATCAGGAGGCAGAAGCAGAGTCAAGAAACGAGCCGGGGTTCGGCAACAGAGTATCAGAAATATCGAGGTGCAAGATCAGAGTTCAGGAGGATAGTCAAGGCAGGCAAAAGTCATAACAGATAATCACAATCAAACTAGTACTTTAGCTATCAACAGAATCTAGCTAAGTGTAGGATTACAGCTCCAGCTGGTCCCGGCACACTTGCGGATCTGACTACGGATCTGGGTGCTCCCACATATGTGATCGCACGCCAGACAAAGAGCAAGTGAACAACCAGCAGTATATATACTCTAGGACCTTTCCAGGACCTCCCTAATTGCTGGTCCAATGAGAGCAGTGGAATTTGTCAGCTGACCCAGCTGGTCAGCCGACTCCCTTCTAACTGCTATTTAAACTCTGCCTCTGTGCTCGCGCATGTGTAAGTCTGAATCTTGGTGGACTATCAGTCCCAGCCACACCAGTACTGTCATGCAATGTATCTAGTGCGGGGGCCGCCTCTGATGCGGTTTCCGCCGTTACCAATGCGGATTCCACCACACTGCCTATGCGGCATGCGGCGTTTTTTCCGCGTTGTGACGCCATGCTGGACGCGGAAACGGCCGCCTCACCTCGAGAGACAGTGGCCTTTCCGCGTTTCCTTATAGTACCCCCCCCCCCCCGAGGAGTGGACTCCGGACAACTCCCACCAGGTTTCTCGGGGTGTAAGGCATGAAACTCCCTCACCAACTCATCCGCATGCATACGATTCCCAGGTACCCATTGCCTCTCCTCGATGCCATACCCTTTCCAATGTACGAGGTACTGTACCGAGTTTTGTACCTTGCGAGCATCTAATATTTTTTCCACTTCATATTCGGGTTGGGTATCTACCAACACGGGAGGAGGAGGAGTAGGACCCACCTGGACTGCAGGTTTAAGAAGGGACATGTGGAAGGACTTCACCCCCCGCATGCTGGTGGGAAGGTCAATGGTATACGTAACATTGTTAATCTTTTTGGTCACGGAAAATGGGCCCACAAACCTGGGACCCAGTTTGGCAGATGGCTGCTTCAGGGTCAAGTGACGTGTGGACACTCAGACTAGATCCCCTGGCTGAAACTTCCATTCCACGGAACGTCTCTTATCTGCTTGACCCTTCTGACTCTGGAACGCCTTCTGCAAATTCCCCTTAACAATTCCCCAATTGTCCCTGAGTGACCTCTGCCAATCCTCCAGTGCAGGAAATGAGGACGAGACAACTGGAAAAGGGGAGAATTTGGGTGACCTCCCTGTTACAATCTGGAATGGGGAAAACCCAGACGAGGAATTCTTTAAATTATTTTGGGCGAATTCCGCGAAGGGCAAAAATTTCACCCAGTCACTTTGTGCCTCCGCAACGTAACATCTCAGGAATTGCTCCAGAGATTGGTTAATGCGTTCTGTCTGCCCATTCGTTTGTGGGTGGTAGCCTGACGAGAACGACAATTTCATGCCCATTTGGTGACAAAATGCCCTCCAGAATCCAGACACAAACTGGACTCCCCTATCAGACACAATGTCTTCCGGAATGCCATGCAGCCGGAAGACGTGAATGATAAACAATTCGGCCAATTCTTGAGCCGAGGGGAGTCCTTTCAGGGGCACAAAATGGGCCATCTTGCTAAACCGGTCGACTACCACCCAAATAACAGACATGCCTTCAGACCTGGGCAATTCCCCCACAAAATTCATGGACAGGTGGGTCCATGGCTCACTCGAGGTGGGCAAAGGCTGCAACCTTCCTACAGGTGCCAGCCGGGAGGGTTTACTCCTGTCACATACCGCACACTCCTTAACAAACTCCTTGCAATCTGTTGCCAAGGAAGGCCACCAAGCACACCTGGCAATCAGATCCTGCGTTCTGGCCGCTCCAGGATGACCAGCATTCTTGTGGGTGTGAAAGAGTTGCAGAACTTGTAACCGGAATGGCAGTGGGATAAACAAGACCCCTTTGGGTTTCCCCTCAGGAACATCCCGCTGAAAGGGACCCAAAATCTCTGTCCAATCCTCCCAAGTCTCCGTGGCGGCTAACACCAGTTTCTGCGGGATGATGGATTCAGGAGCAGGGGGCTGTGCTGTCTCAGGTTCAAAACACCTGGAGAGGGCATCTGCTTTGACGTTTTTGCTGCCTGGAGAGTACGTGATTATGAACCTGAATCTCGTAAAAAATAAGGACCACCGGGCCTGACGGGGACTCAGCCTCTTAGCCCCCTCGATGTATTCCAAGTTCTTGTGGTCAGTGTAAACAGTGATCGTGTGCTCTGCCCCCTCTAACCAGTGGCGCCACTCCTCAAATGCCAACTTAATAGCCAGAAGTTCCCAGTTGCCTATATCATAATTTTTTTCTGCAGGTGAAAACCTGCGGGAAAAATAAGCACATGGGTGTAATCTGCCCTGCAACCCAGACCGTTGAGACAGCACCGCCCCCACCCCAACTTCTGAGGCATCAACCTCCACAATGAAGGGAAAGGACGTGTCAACATGCCTCAAAATTGGTGCTGAGCAAAATAATTTTTTCAATAGAGCAAATGCCGCCACGGCTTCAGGAGACCAGTGGTTGGTATCCGCCCCTTTTTTCGTGAGTCTGGTAAGGGGTAGTGTTGGGCGAACATCTAGATGTTCGGGTTCGGGCCGAACAGGCCGAACATGGCCGCGATGTTCGAGTGTTCGACCCGAACTTCAAACATAATGGAAGTCAATGGGGACCCGAACTTTCGTGCTTTGTAAAGCTTCCTTACATGCTACATACCCCAAATTAGCAGGGTATGTGCACCTTGGGAGTGGGTACAAGAGGAAAAAAAATATTTGAAAAAGAGCTTATAGTTTTTGAGAAAATTGATTGTAAAGTTTCAAAGGAAAAACTGTCTTTTAAATGTGGAAAATGTCATGTTTCTTTGCACAGGTAACATGCTTTTTGTCGCCATGCAGTCATAAATGTAATACAGAGAAGAGGTTCCAGGAAAAGGGACCGGTAACGGTAACCCAGCAGCAGCAGCACACGTGATGGAACAGGAGCAGGCGCAGGAGGAGAAGGCCATGCTTTTTGAGACACAACAACCCAGGCCTTGCATGAGGACAAGAAGCGTGCGGATAGCATGCTTTTTACCGCCATGCAGTCATAAATGTAATAAAGATAAGAGGTTCAATAAACAGGGACCGGGCGTCAACGCTAACCCAGCAGCAGCAGACGTGATGGAACAGGAGGAGGCGCAGGAGGAGAAGGCCACGCTTTCAGGTGCAACTCAGGCCTTGCATGAGGACAAAAAAATGTGTGCGCAAAGCAATGCAATGAGTAGTTTTCAGGACACAATGGGCTATTCGGAGGAGCTATTCCCACCCCCACAATCTTCTACCTGTGAAAGGTCAATGGAACAGCCACAAATGTTGTGCCCGGATTCACAACCTTTTTCTGTGGAAAATGCACCTCGCACTGAAATGCAAGGCGAGGCCGAGGATGAACATGACGTCAACAACTCAACATGACGCAAAATGGGGGCGGAACAGAAAGCTGCTTTCAATGTTTTGAAGGCCTTAATTGCCTCCGGTGGCCAGTTAGATGCATCATTCATCACACCCAAATCCCAGAGCAATGTGTGCAGGAATTTGAATCTCAGGAGGTGTACCGAGATCATCTGGACAAGTGACCAAGTGACAAAGTGACCAGTGACAAAGTGACAAAATGACAAAGTGACAAAATGACAAAGTGACAAAGTGACAAAATGACAAAGTGACAAGTGACAAAGTGAGAAGTGACAAGTGACAAAGTGACAAGTGACAAAATGACAAAGTGACAAGTGACAAAGTGAGAAGTGACAAGTGACAAAGTGACAAGTGACAAAATGACAAAGTGACAAGTGACAAAGTGACCAGTGACAAAGTGACAACTGACAAAGTGACAAAATGACAAAGTGACAAAGTGACAAAGTGACCAGTGACAAAGTGACAACTGAGAGGTTGTTCTGGGGAGCTCCACTGCACTCAGTCGCATATGAGGAGAGGTCTCGTCGGGACTGCTGATCCTCCTCAGCTTGCTCAAAGCCTTGAGGGTTCCTGAAGATCCTCTGCTTGGAGTTCGCCGGGGTTCAGCTTGGTGTCGGGGTCGGCGGCGTCCTCCTCACTCCAACGTGGCAGATCTTCTGTTGAAGGAAAAAAAAAAAAACATTGTTAAAAGTCCAGTACCGCTTCTGAAGGACTCACCAAGAGATGCAGGAGCGCTTCAATCTAGCGCACCATCGCTCGCTGGGTGATGTCCCTGCCTACGCGCTGGAATTCTACGCTGCACATGCTAGCACGCTTTTGCGCAGTGCCGAGGCGCATTCCAGCAGCTAGTAGCTACCAAGCTTCTGTGGATCTGATTGGGCCACCATGTTGGATCTCTGCCAAGTCCTCCAAAATTTTGAGCAATCCACGTTGCGTGACTGAGCAGTGACAACTCTACAGTCAGCATTACAATACCACTGCTGTGTTTACTGAAGAAATCAATGTTGAAGATGGAAACCGCTGGCATGATGCAAGTGGGGGATTCTGAAGATGAAAACGATCAGCGTGATGATACCAACATCAGGCAACCTGCCTCAGGAAACGCTGGTCCCAGCTATGACAAAGAACAGGATGAGGAACAGCTGGAGTTGGAGCAGGAATTGGATGCCCCCACTGCCGAGGGACAGAGCGGTGCACGTTGGACTTCCACAATTTAGCGGGAAAGGACAGCAGAAGAGGAAGAAAGTGATGCTGGTGACGAATATGGTGCATCACAACAATCACAATGCTTACAAGAACATGAAGATAGAGGAGTCTGGCAGGACTCTCTGGCACACATGGCTCAATTCATGCTAGACTGCATTGAACGCGGCCCGCGCATTATTCACTATTCATTATTATTCATTATTCTGGAATCTGGACAACACCAATTACTGGGTTTATACCCAGTTTATACAAACACAATGTTAAAAAACTGATTGAAGAAAGTGTCAGACAGGTCAAAAATGGAACAATTCCAGCAGGCCCTTGAGGATGGAGACTTTAGAGAGGAGATTGACATCCTCCTCCTTCTCTAGCCAGTTGTACGCCGACAGACTGACTTCAGCAAACCCAGGAGGACCAGGAGGGCAGCAAAGAACACAAGCTGCTGCTAGTGCCCAAAAGGGAATGGTATTGGCAGTGTCCTTGGAGTGGGAACATTTTCTGACACCCATGCAGCAGCCCACAGAACAGCAATCGGGCAGTTCCACGTCCTCCAACACCAATCGCCTAGAGAAGATGGTCAAGGTCCAGGACTACATGTCAGATGGCGTAGCTGTGTTGAACAATCCATCTGCAGACAGACGGTGAGTGTGACAGGCAGCACAGAAGGACCATGGCAACTCACTCATAGTACCACAGTTTGATAGTGCTGCCCAAAAAATTATATGGATCCGTGGACCCGGGCACTGCAGGCAGTACTGGGAAGTGGGAACGCAGATTTTAGTACCTAAACACACGATACAACATGTTTTCCGGGGTCGGACTTGGAGGCACATACAGATGGTCCCGATCATCATCCTCATCATACAACTCTTCTCCTGAGTCTGACCCACCCACCACCTCTGCCACCCCAACATCCCCAGACACAGACCCCTCATCGTCCTCAACATTAACTTGGGATGCTGGCCTGAGCCCGACCTCCTCCTCCACATCAGGCCCCATCATCTCCTCAATGGCAGCCCTCATTAATCGTTCTGGCGACGGACCGATGGACACAACATTCTCCTCCGGAGAGGGCTGCTGCTGACCACTGGCTGCTGTAGTGGATGTTATAGCTTGCGTGGGGCGTTGGCTGTTGCTGTTGTTGGGAGTGCTGCTCACAGCGGAGGTCTCTGAGGAACTCATGGTGAGCTCATATAGTGGTTGGCGGTGAGTGGAGTATTACTGATCCCAGCAATATACACACTGACTGGCAGAGTACGCAATGCTATATAGTCTGGCTGAGCGGTGTACACAGAGTGGCAGTACACACAATGTTATATAGTCTGGCTGAGCCGTGTACACAGAGTGGCAGTACACACAATGCTATATAGTCTGGCTGAGCGGTGTACACAGAGTGGCAGTACACACAATGCTATATAGTCTGGCTGAGCCGTGTACACAGAGTGGCAGTAAACACAATGCTATATATAGCGTGGCTGAGCGAGGTGCACAGTGGCAGTACACACAATGCTATATAGCCAGGCTAAGCCGTGTACACAGAGTGTCAGAAAACACAATGCTATATATAGCGTGGCTGAGCGAGGTGCACAGTGGCAGTACACACAATGCTATATTAGTCAGGCTAAGCCATGTACACAGAGTGTCAGAAAACACAATGCTATATATAGCGTGGCTGAGCGAGGTGCACAGTGGCAGTACACACAATGCTATATTAGTCAGGCTAAGCCGTGTACACAGAGTGTCAGAAAACACAATGCTATATATAGCGTGGCTGAGCGAGGTACACAGTGGCAGTAAACAATGCTATATATAGTGTGGCTGAGCGAGCGGTGTACTACTGTTCCCAGCAGCGACACACAATGACTGGGGGGGACCCTGGCTAGCGTGGCTGGAGAGCGAACTACCCTGCCTGCCTACCCAAAGCTAAACCCACAGACAAATGGAGGAGATATGACGTGGTTCGGGTATTTATTTACCCGAACCACGTGACCGTTCGGCCAATCAGAGCGCGTTCGGGCCCGAACCACGTGACCCGTTCGGCCAATCACAGCGCTAGCCGAACGTTCGGGGAACGTTCGGCCATGCGCTCTTAGTTCGGCCATGTGGCCGAACGGTTTGGCCGAGCACCATCAGGTGTTCGGCCGAACTCGAACATCACCCGAACAGGGTGATGTTCTGCAGAACCCGAACAGTGGCGAACACTGTTCGCCCAACACTAGTAAGGGGGGCAACTAACGTGGAGTATCCCTTAATGAACCTCCTGTAATAGTTCGCGAACCCTAAAAATCTCTGCAGGGCCTTCAACCCCACTGGCTGTGGCCACTCCAACACGGCTGTGACCTTGGCAGGATCCATTGAGAGGCCCGAGGTGGAAATTACGTATCCCAGAAACGTGACCGTGGTCACTTCAAATATACACTTTTCCACCTTAGCGTAGAGCCTATTCTGTCTTAATTTGTTTAGGACAAATTTCACGTGGACCCTGTGTTCGGAGAGGTTATTGGAGTAAATGAGTATATCATCGAGGTATACCAGTACGAATTTACCCAATACCTCCCGGAATACCTCATTGATTAGTTCCTGGAAGATGGCTGGCGCATTGCACAACCCGAAGGGCATCACTAAGTACTCGTAATGCCCGTCGGGTGTGTTAAAGGCCGTCTTCCATTCATCGCCCCTTCTAATGCGGATTAGGTTGTATGCCCCCCTCAGATCTAACTTAGAAAAGATCTTAGCAGTAGTGACCTGCATGAATAAGTCGTCTATCAAAGGTAACGGATAGCGATTCTTCACCGTGATTTTATTGAGACCTCGGTAATCGATACAAGGTCGAAGACCCCCGTCTTTCTTCTTAACGAAAAATAAACCGGCTCCAGCAGGTGACCGAGAGGGCTGAATAAACCCCTTGGCCAAGTTGTCACGAATGTATTCCTGCATAGCCAACTTCTCGGGACCGGACAAGTTATACAGGTGACCCCTAGGGGGCATACAACCAGTACGGAGATCAATGGGACAATCGAACGGGCAATGAGGAGGTAATTGATCAGCAGACTTGGGACAAAAAACATCAGAAAAATCGGAATATACCTCGGGAACACCCTCCACGTAAACCTTGGTCTGACCCAATGTCACCTTCCCCAGACACTGCTGATGACAATGATCGGACCATCTGGTTACCTGGCCCGTAGCCCAGTCGATTTGTGGAGAGTGGGCTTGTAACCAAGGCATGCCTAGGATAATAGTGGAGGTTGACATATGTAAAACGAAAAACTGTAGCTGTTCCCCATGCAGTACCCCTATCGTGACCTTCACCTGCGGAGTCTGTGACAGGGGACGATCCCGTTGCAGAGGGGAATCGTCTACTGCCGTGACCTGAATGGGGAGACTTACTGGAGTGAGAGGAATACCCAACTCCTGAGCAAATTCAAGATTCATAAAATTGGCCGCTGAGCCGGAATCAATAAAAGCCTCAGTGGCTACAGACTTATTATCCCATGTAATAGTACAGGGGAGAAGTAACTTCTTCTCTTTTTGGGGTGAGAATGATGTGCCTAGGGTGTCACCCCCCACTACTCCTAGGCAGACCCGTTTCCCGACTTGTTAGGGCAGTTTCGCACCATATGCCCTGCTTCTGCACAATACAGGCACAGTTGTTCTGTTATTCTCCGCCTACGTTCCACCTGGGTCAGTTTAGATCGACCAATTTGCATTGGTTCGGGTGGAGGTAAGGCCGGAGAGGGTGACACAGGTGGAGATGCCGTTACTGAGGGTGTAGCAGAAGGTGCCACATACGAAGTCACCCTGACACGGTGACTGCCCCTAGTCTGCCTCTGATGACGTAGTCGACGATCGACTCGGATGGCCGATGATATGGCTTCATCGACTGTCTTGGGCTCGGGTAAGGTTAACATCAAGTCAGAGACCTCCTCCGACAACCCAGACAGAAAATAATCCATCAAAGCAAAATTGTCAAATCTGGTGGTAACCGACCACCTACGAAATTCTGCCGCGTAATCCTCGACTGACCCTCTGCCTTGCCGCAAACGTTTGAGCTTCCGCTCAGAAGTTGCCGCAAGGTCAGGGTCGTCGTATATCATGGCCATAGCCTTAAAAAATTCCTCTACTGAGGTCAGAGCTGTATCTGTGGGAGACAGGTTGTATGCCCAGGATTGGGAATCCCCAGTTAACAGTGTTTTAATAAAAATGACCCGTTGGGTCTCAGTCCCCGAGGATCGGGGTCTCAACTCAAAGTATGACAACACTCTACTCCTGAAATTCCGGAAGTCAGACTTGTGGCCGGAAAATTTATCAGGTACAGGCATACGTATGTCATCACTAGGAGGGGATCGCACTGAATCAACTGACGTCTGGAGGGTTCGCACGGAGCCTGAAAGGGTGTCAATCAAGGCTTTGTGCTGGCCCAGTGCTTGATGGAGGCTATCCACCGAAGTGGCAAGCACACCCAGACGATCAGTGTTTGCGTCCATTTTGTATTTTGGTCTGGCGTTCTGTAACGATCGGTGAAGCACAGAGAGGATCTGATTACCAGTGATCTGCAGAATCACTGGGAATACAGATGTATACCAGATTATACGTGATCTGCAGTATCACTGATAATCCGATATACTAGCTAACCTCTGTTCACCTGAGTAGAGTGTAGTGTTTGGTGTAACAGTAACACTTTGAGGACTAGACCTCAGTGCAGCAAGGAGTACTGCACAGATTCCTTCCGCAGACCTGAGCTCTCCAAGACGGGAGGAGTCAGACTGACAGTAGGAAGGACAGACTGAAAGTAACCTTCAGGAGGAAGGATCACTAACAGAGCGAGGAACCGCCTCTGACAGTAAGGTCGGTTCTCGAGGTCAGACAAGCCAGGTCGTACACACACGGACAGATAAAGAACAAGATCAGAAGGCAAAGGCGGAGTCAAAGTACAGGCAGGGTTCAGCAACGGGGTATCAGAAATATCGGGGTACAAAATCAGGAGGCAGAAGCAGAGTCAAGAAACGACCCGCGGTTCGGCAACAGAGTATCAGAAATATCGAGGTGCAAGATCATAGTTCAGGAGGATAGTCAAGGCAGGCAAAAGTCATAACAGATAATCACAATCAAACTAGTACTTTAGCTATCAACAGAATCTAGCTAAGTGTAGGATTACAGCTCCAGCTGGTCCCGGCACACTTGCGGATCTGACTACGGATCTGGGTGCTTCCACATATGTGATCGCACGCCAGACAAAGAGCAAGTGAACAACCAGCAGTATATATACTCTAGGACCTTTCCAGGACCTCCCTAATTGCTGGTCCAATGAGAGCAGTGGAATTTGTCAGCTGACCCAGCTGGTCAGCCGACTCCCTTCTAACTGCTATTTAAACTCTGCCTCTGTGCTCGCGCGCGTGTAAGTCTGAATCTTGGTGGACTATCAGTCCCAGCCACACCAGTACTGTCATGCAATGTATCTAGTGCGGGGGCCGCCTCTGATGCGGATTCCGCCGTTACCAATGCGGATTCCGCCGCACTGCCTATGCGGCATGCGGCGTTTTTTCCGCGTTGTGACGCCATGCTGGACGCGGAAACGGCCGCCTCACCTCGAGAGACAGCGGCCTTTCCGCGTTTCCTTATACATTCCAAGTAAAACACCTGTTACCTACAGTAAAATATGGTGGTGGTTCCATCATGCTGTGGGGCTGTATGGCCAGTGCAGGGACTGGGAATCTTGTCAAAATTGAGGGATGCATGGATTCCACTCAATATCAGCAGATTCTGGAGACCAATGTCCAGGAATCAGTGATAAAGCTGAAGCTGCCCCAGGGCTGAATCTTTCAACAAGACAACGACCCTAAACACTCATCAAAATACACAACGTTCTGGAATGGCCATCTCAGTCCCCAGACCTGAATGTAATTGAAAATCTGTGGTGTGAGTTAAAGAGAACTGTCCATGCTCAGAAGCCATCAAACCAGAGTGAACTAGAGATGTTTTGTAAAGAGGAATGGTTCAAAATACCTTCAACCAAAATACAGATTCTCATTGGAACCTACAGTAAGCGTTTAGAGGCTGTAATTTCTGCAAAAGGAGGATCTACTAAATATTGATTTCATTACTTTTTTGTGGTGCCCAAATGTATGCACCTGCCTATTTTCATTTAAATAATTATTGCACACTTTCTGTAAATCCAATACACTTAATTTCAATTCTCAAATATCACTGTGTGTGTCTCCTATATGATATGTTTAACTAACATTTTTTATTGTAATAACCAATGATTTATACAGGAAAATCATGAAAATTAACAAGGTTGCCCAAACTTTCACATCCCATTGTATGTACGCGAACTGTCACCAGCATGGATTAAGACTTGATCCCTCTGGTGACATTTCGGTGCCTAGTGCTGTACAAATGCTTCGCTAGCCTAAAGGCCAGCGATGCATCTGTTGCTGTAGTAGGGAGGAAGGGACAACACACAGCACACAGCTGTTGCTTCGGGTGGGTGAGGTGAGTAGGAGATCAATACACTTGAGGTCATCATCGGCAAATTGTTACCATTGCTGTGAAGAAGTGTCATCTAATATATGCAAAACAGACGTTAGCTATTCAGTACTACTGCTAAGCCGCCCACCAGCCTGGATGTCTCACAACTTTTCATGGAATAAAATATATTTGCACAGGTTGGACCAGCCGTTTCCCCTCCATAGTATTTAAGCAAGTCTGACTGGTCATTCGTATTGCAGACCCGTAGAGTCCCCTTGAGACTTGATATCACAGGCTAACTGGAAAACACCCGGGCTCCCTCCATTCAGTCTCCAACATTGAACGCCATTCCCTAGGTGCTGCGGCTTCTCTAATATTAAGCATAGTTTGTATGACACAGGAACAAAAAACTAATGCATATGTGTGTGTGTGTGTATATATATATATATATATATATATATATATATATATATATATATATTACAAAGTTGTAATTGTATGATAACATCAGACAACTTTACTGTCCACATGTCATTCCCCTTACCGCCGCCCCCTCCATCATTTTTTGGAACTCCTTAAAGGAATACTGTAGGGGTCGGGGGAAAATGAGTTGAAGTTACCCGGGGCTTCTAATGGTCCCCCGCAGAAATCCTGTGCTCGCGCAGCCACTCACCGATGCTCCAACCCCGCCTCCGGTTCACTTCTGGAATTTCAGACTTTAAAGTCTGAAAACCACTGCGCCTGCGTTGCAGTGTCCTCGCTCCCGCTAATGTCACCATGAGCGTACTGCGCAGGCCCAGTATGGTCTGTGCCTGTGCAGTACTCTCCTGGCGACAACAGCGGGAGTGAGGTCACGGAAACGCAGGCGCAGTGGTTTTCAGACTTTAACCACTTAAGGACCGCGGGCTTTACCCCCCTTAAGGACCAGACCCTTTTTTTCCATTCAGACCACTGCAGCTTTCACGGTTTATTGCTCGCTCATACAACCTACCACCTAAATGAATTTTAGCTCCTTTTCTTGTCACTAATAAAGCTTTCTTTTGGTGCTATTTGATTGCTGCTGCGATTTTTACTTTTTATTATATTCATCAAAAAAGACATGAATTTTGCCAAAAAAATGATTTTTTTTTACTTTCTGTGCTGACATTTTTCAAATAAAGAAAAATTTCTGTATACATGCAGCACGAAAAATGTGGACAAACATGTTTTTGATTAAAAAAAACCCATTCAGCCTATATTTATTGGTTTGAGTAAAAGTTATAGTGTTTACAAACTATGGTGCAAAAAGTGAATTTTCCCATTTTGTAACATCTATGACTTTTCTGACCACCTGTCATGTTTCATGAGGGGCTAGAATTCCAGGATAGTATAAATACCCCCCAAATGACCCCATTTTGGAAAGAAGACATCCTAAAGTATTCACTGAGAGGCATAGTGAGTTCATAGAAGATATTATTTTTGTCACAAGTTAGAGGAAAATGACACGGACTCACCATGCCCCTCTCTGAATACCTTGAAGTGTCTACTTTCCAAATTGGGGTCATTTGTGGGGTGTGTTTACTGTCCTGGAATTTTGGGGGGTGCTAATTTGTAAGCGCCCCTGTAAAGCCTAAAGGTGCTCATTGGACTTAGGGCCCCTTAGCGCAGTTAGGCTGCAAAAAAGTGCCACACACGTGGTATTGCCGTACTCAGGAGAAGTAGTATAATGTGGTTTGGGGTGTATTTTTACACATACCCATGCTGGGTGGGAGAAATATCTCTGTAAAAGACAATTGTTTGATTTTTGTTTACACACAATTGTCCATTTACAGAGATATTTCTCCCACTCGCTAACTTTTGACAAAAAATAAAATCTTCTATGAACTCGTCACACACCTAACAGAATACCTTGGGGTGTCTTTTTTCTAAAATGGGGTCACTTGTGGGGTTCCTATACCGCCCTGGCATTTTAGGGGCCCAGAACCGTGAGTAGTCTGGAAACCAAATATCTCAAAATGACTGTTCAGGGGTATAAGCATCTGCAAATTTTGATGACAGGTGCTCTATGAGGGGGCGAATTTTGTGGAACCGGTCATAAGCAGGGTGGCCTTTTAGATGACAGGTTGTATTGGGCCTGATCTGATGGATAGGAGTGCTAGGGGGGTGACAGGAGGTGATTGGTGGGTGTCTCAGGGGGTGGTTAGAGGGGAAAATAGATGCAATCAATGCACTGGGGAGGTGATCGGAAGGGGGTCTGAGGGGGATCTGAGGGTTTGGCCGAGTGATCAGGAGCCCACACGGGGCAAATTAGGGCCTGATCTGATGGGTAGGTGTGCTAGGGGGTGACAGGAGGTGATTGATGGGTGTCTCAAGGTGTGATTAGAGGGGGGAATAGATGCAAGCAATGCACTGGTGAGGTGATCAGGGCTGGGGTCTGAGGGCGTTCTGAGGGTGTGGGCGGGTGATTGAGTGCCCTAGGGGCAGATAGGGGTCTAATCTGATGGGTAGCAGTGACAGGGGGTGATTGATGGGTAATTAGTGGGTGTTTAGGGTAGAGAACAGATGTAAACAATGCACTTGGGAAGTGATCTGACATCGGATCTGCGGGCGATCTATTGGTGTGGGTGGGTGATCAGATTGCCCGCAAGGGGCAGGTTAGGGGCTGATTGATGGGTGGCAGTGACAGGGGGTGATTGATGGGTGGCAGTGACAGGGGGTGATTGACAGGTGATTGACAGGTGATCAGTGGGTCATTGCAGGGAAGAACAGATGTAAATAATGCACTGGTGAATTGATAAGGGGGGGTCTGAGGGCAATCTGAGCGTGTAGGCGGGTGATTGGGTGCCCGCAAGGGGCAGATTAGGGTCTGATCTGATGGGTAACAGTGACAGGTGGTGATAGGGGGTGATTGATGGGTGATTGATGGGTAATTAGTGGGTGTTTAGGGTAGAGAACAGATGTAAACACTGCACTTGGGAGGTGATCTGATGTCGGATCTGCGGGCGATCTATTGGTGTGGGTGGGTGATCAGATTGCCCGCAAGGGGCAGGTTAGGGGCTGATTGATGGTTGGCAGTGACAGGGGGTGATTGATGGGTGATTGACAGGTGATCAGTGGGTCATTACAGGGAAGAACAGATGTAAATAATGCACTGGCGAATTGATAAGGGGGGGTCTGAGGGCAATCTGAGCGTGTAGGCGGGGCATTGGGTGCCCGCAAAGGGCAGATTAGGGTCTGATATGATGGGTAACAGTGACAGGTGGTGATAGGGGGTTATTGATAGGTGATTGATGGGTAATTAGTGGGTGTTTAGGGCAGTGCTGGGCCGAAATTACGCATTAGCGTAATTACGCATCGTAATTCACTACAAATGCACCGTAAGCGTTACGTGTAAGGTTACGGTATTACGCGTAATTAATTACGCGTAGACCGTAGGGTTACGTTTTACGCGTAACAAATTACGCGTAAGACAGTAAACTCCCATTGAAATTACACAGTCTGCCGTAATCGCGTAATATTACGCTCCCGTATCATATAAAAAAGCCGCCGACTTTAAGGGTTAATAGCAAAGCCCCCTTAAGTGCTAAGAGCCTCAAATTTGGAGAATATATTAAGGAGATCAGAAGGAATAAGAGGAAAACATTTTTTTTCAAAAAGACCTTATAGTTTTTGAGAAAATCGATGTTAAAGTTTCAAAGGAAAAATATATACATTTAAAAACCCGCCGACTTTAACGGTTAATAGCAAAGCCTGCTTAAAATTTAGGAACACCAAATTCACAGGGTATATTAAGGGGATCAGTGGGAATAAGAGGAAAAAATTTTTTTTCAAAAAGACCTTATAGTGTTTGAGAAAATCGATTTTTAAGTTTCAAGGGCGAAAATGTCTTTTAAATGCGGAAAATGTCAGTTTTTTTTGCACAGGTAACAATAGTGTTTTATTTTCATAGATTCCCCCAAGTGGGAAGAGTTTTACTTACTTCGTTCTGAGTGTGGGAAATATAAAAAAAAAACGACGTGGGGTCCCTCCTCCAAGACCTCTTTAACCCCTTGTCCCCCATGCAGACTGGGATAGCCAGAATGCGGAGCACCGGCCGCGTGGGGCTCCGCACCCTGACTATACCAGCCCGCATGGTCCATGGATTGGGGGGTCTCGGAAGGGGAGGGGCAGCCAAGCTTTCCCCTCCCCCTCCGAGCCCTTGTCCAATCCAAGGACAAGGGGCTCTTCTCCACCTCCGATGGGCGGTGGAGGTGGAGGCCGCGATTTCCTGGGGAGGGGTTCATGGTGGCATCTGGGAGTTCCCTTTAAAAAGGGGTCCCCCAGATGCCCACCCCCCTCCCAGGAGAAATGAGTATAGAGGTACTTGTAGTACCCCTTACCCATTTCCTTTAAGAGTTAAAAGTAAATAAACACACAAACACATAGAAAAAGTATTTTAATTGAACAAAAAACATAACCACGAAAAAAGTCCTTTAATATTCTTAATTAACCATTAATACTTACCTGTCTCTTTAAAAGCCAGTTCCCACGCAATATCCTCGGAAATATACTAATCAGTTACAATGTAACAAAGTTATTACAATGTAACAACTTTGTTACTTTGTAACACCACCGCACCCGACGTCACTCGCCGCTCACCCGCCGGCCGCCGCATACACGCTAGTCCCCGCCGGCTCCCGCCGTCCACTCCGCCCACACCTGTCACTCATATACATGCTGGCACCCATGGGTGCCAGCATGTATATAGGTGACATGTGGGAGAGGCGGGGAGGGCAGCGGAGCCGGCGGGGACTTAGCGTCCCTTCACCCGACAGAGCTCTGAGCTATATTAGCTCAGAGCTCTCGAAAGCATCTTTGTATTTGGGCTCCAAGGAGCCCCATTGGTCCTTAGCAGACCAATGGGGTTCCTTCAAATCAGAAGGAACCCCATTGGTCTGCTAAGGACCAATGGGGCTCCTTGGAGCCCAAATACAAAGATGCTTAGAGAGCTCTGAGCTATAGCTCAGAGCTCTGTCGGGTCCTGCAGCACAGACGCGGTGGCGGCGGCGGCGGCGGTGAGTGACGTCGGGTGCGGCGTAGTTACAATGTAACAAAGTTGTTACATTGTAATAACTTTGTTACATTGTAACTGATTAGTATATTTCCGAGGATATTGCGTGGGAACTGGCTTTTAAAGGGACAGGTAAGTATTAATGGTTAATTAAGAATATTAAAGGACTTTTTTCGTGGTTATGTTTTTTGTTCAATTAAAATACTTTTTCTATGTGTTTGTGTGTTTATTTACTTTTAACTCTTAAAGGAAATGGGTAAGGGGTACTACAAGTACCTCTATACTCATTTCTCCTGGGAGGGGGGTGGGCATCTGGGGGACCCCTTTTTAAAGGGGACTCCCAGATGCCACCATGAACCCCTCCCCAGGAAATCGCGGCCTCCACCTCCACCGCCCATCGGAGGTGGAGAAGAGCCCCTTGTCCTTGGATTGGACAAGGGCTCGGAGGGGGAGGGGAAAGCTTGGCTGCCCCTCCCCTTCCGAGACCCCCCAATCCATGGACCATGCGGGCTGGTATAGTCAGGGTGCGGAGCCCCACGCGGCTGGTGCTCCGCATTCTGGCTATCCCAGTCTGCATGGGGGACAAGGGGTTAAAGAGGTCTGGGAGGGGGGACCCCACGTCGTTTTTTTTTTATATTTCCCACACTCAGAACGAAGTAAGTAAAACTCTTCCCACTTGGGGGAATCTATGAAAATAAAACACTATTGTTACCTGTGCAAAAAAACCTGACATTTTCCGCATTTAAAAGACATTTTCGCCCTTGAAACTTAAAAATCGATTTTCTCAAAAACTATAAGGTCTTTTTGAAAAAAAAATGTTTTCCTCTTATTCCCACTGATCCCCTTAATATACCCTGTGAATTTGGTGTTCCTAAATTTTAAGCAGGCTTTGCTATTAACCGTTAAAGTCGGCGGGTTTTTAAATGTATATATTTTTCTTTTGAAACTTTAACATCGATTTTCTCAAAAACTATAAGGTCTTTTTGAAAAATTTTTTTTCCTCTTATTCCTTCTGATCTCCTTAATATATTCTCCAAATTTGAGGCTCTTAGCACTTAAGGGGGCTTTGCTATTAATCCTTAAAGTCGGCGGCTACCTAACATTGATCCATGCGTCAACTTTTCCGCTTGGCAGCATGACCTTACGCATTAATTGCTAGTAGGATTTTACGCGTAAACCTGTAACGTAATAACCAGAATTACGGTATACTTACGCGTAATTGCGTAAGTGCTATGCGTAATTATAGACATGTACCGAAATTGACTGTCTATGCCGTAAGCATAATTTCGTAATGCGTAATAGCGTAAAATTACGCGTAATGATCCGTAAGCGTAGCTTTCTCCATTACGACCAGCACTGGTTTAGGGTAGAGAACAGAACAGATGTAAACAATGCACTTGGGAGGTGATCTGACGTCGGATCTGCGGGCGATCTATTGGTGTGGGTGGGTGATCAGATTGCCCGCAAGGGGCAGGTTAGGGGCTGATTGATGGGTGGCAGTGACAGGGGGTGATTGATGGGTGGCAGTGACAGGGGGTGATTGATGGGTGATTGACAGGTGATTGACAGGTGATCAGTGGGTTATTACAGGGAAGAACAGATGTAAATATTGCACTGGCGAATTGATAAGGGGGGGTCTGAGGACAATCTGAGCGTGTAGGCGGGTGATTGGGTGCCCGCAAGGGGCAGATTAGGGTCTGATCTGATGGGTAACAGTGACAGGTGGTGATAGGGGGTGATTGATGGGTGATTGATGGGTAATTAGTGGGTGTTTAGGGTAGAGAACAGATGTAAACAATGCACTTGGAGGTGATCTGACATCGGATCTGCGGGCGATCTATTGGTGTGGGTGGGTGATCAGATTGCCCGCAAGGGGCAGGTTAGGGGCTGATTGATGGGTGGCAGTGACAGGGGGTGATTGATGGGTGGCAGTGACAGGGGGTGATTGACAGGTGATTGACAGGTGATCAGTGGGTCATTGCAGGGAAGAACAGATGTAAATAATGCACTGGCGAATTGATAAGGGGGGGGTCTGAGGGCAATCTGAGCGTGTAGGCGGGTGATTGGGTGCCCGCAAGGGGCAGATTAGGGTCTGATCTGATGGGTAACAGTGACAGGTGGTGATAGGGGGTGATTGATGGGTGATTGATGGGTAATTAGTGGGTGTTTAGGGTAGAGAACAGATGTAAACAATGCACTTGGGAGGTGATCTGATGTCGGATCTGCGGGCGATCTATTGGTGTGGGTGGGTGATCAGATTGCCCGCAAGGGGCAGGTTAGGGGCTGATTGATGGGTGGCAGTGACAGGGGGTGATTGATGGGTGGCAGCACAGGGGGTGATTGATGGATGATTGACAGGTGATCAGTGGGTCATTACAGGGAAGAACAGATGTAAATAATGCACTGGCGAATTGATAAGGGGGGTCTGAGGGCAATCTGAGTGTGTAGGCGGGGCATTGGGTGCCCGCAAAGGGCAGATTAGGGTCTGATATGATGGGTAACAGTGACAGGGGGTGATTGATGGGTGATTGACAGGTGATTGACAGGTGATTGACAGGTGATTGACAGGTGATCAGGGGGGATAGATGCATACAGTACACAGGGGGGGGGGGGGGGTCTGGGGAGGATCTGAGGGGGGGGGGTGATCAGGAGGGAGCAGGGGGCAGTTAAGGGCATAAAAAAAATAGCGTTTACAGATAGTGACAGGGAGTGATTTATGGGTGATTAGGGGGGGGGGGTGATTGGGTGCAAACAGTGTTCTGGGGGGTGGGCAGGGGGGGGGGGGGGGTCTGAGGGGTGCTGTGGGCGATCAGGGGGCAGGGGGGGGGGGTAATCAGTGTCCTTGGGTGCAGACTAGGGTGGCTGCAGCTTGCTCTGGTGGTCCCTCGGACACTGGGACCACCAGGGCAGGAGGCAGCCTGTATAATACACTTTGTATACATTACAAAGTGTATTATACACTTTGTATGCGGCGATCCGGGTGCTAGTAACCCGCCGGCGCTTCCGAACGGCCGGCGGGTTACAGCACGAGGGGGGCAGAGCCAGTCGCCGGTGGCTGATCGCATCACGAATGACGCGATCGCTCCGCCCATGCCCGTACAAGGACCGCCGCCAATTGTACATGCGGCGGTCCTTGCGGGGTCCACTTTCAGGCCGCCTCTGTGCAGTGGGCGGTCATTAAGTGGTTAAAGTCTGAAATTCCAGAAGTGAACCGGAGCATCGGTGAGTGGCTGTCACAGGATGTCTGCGCGGGACCATTAGAAGCCCCGGGTAAGTTCAACTCATTTTCCCCTGACCCCCCTACAATATTCCTTTAAAGCACTGTGCAACAACAGTACACAACTGTGTCTGTCTGTAAATGCTTTCCTCACTTGCTCTGTAATAGATTGCGGAAAAGCCGCCGCGTGGACTGGCAGCAAGGCGACTGATTCCGCGTCCAGCGCGGCGGTTTGCACGCAGCAGCGTGCGTCTGGTGTGGCTCGGTCTGTTAGTTCACACAGGTTGAGGAATACGCGCGCGCGCGCTGAGAGGCAGAACCTTTATGACAAACGAGGAGGGATCAGCTGACCAGGTTGGTCAGCTGATCTCAGAGCCAGTGGCTATTGGTTGATCGGTGATGGGTGGCGCCGGGGAGCGCCGCTCTATATATAGTTACTGCTGGTCAGTCTCAGGTTGTCTGTCATTGAGAACACTTACGTGAAAGCACTCAGACCATAGTCAGATCCCACAGTGTGTTAGAACTAGGAGGACCTGGGAATTCACACTGAGCCAGATTACTTCTGTATTATTATTGTGTTATACTTCAGACTAGTTCCAGGGTGTTGAGACCACGGACCTCACACCCAAGACTAGGGATACTGTGTACCATCATATTATACTTCAGACTAGTTCCAGGGTGTTGAGACCACGGACCTCACACCCAAGACTAGGCATTGTTTGATATCTGTTATGACCTATTGCATTCCTGACTATCCCTCTGCTTTCTGATTCGGTACCTATGCATATCTGATTACCTGTTGCCAACTCTGCCTGCCCTTGGTTACCGAATCAACCTTCTGTCTCTGTACCTTGTCTGCCCGTGTGTTGCCGACCTGGCTTGCCCGACCTTGAGAGCTATCCCTCTCCATTGAGAGATTAATCTCCAGACCTGCTTGTGACACCAACCTTCCAGGTGTCACTCAGCCACAGGTCCTTCCTGCTATTCAGCCTGGGGCTCCACCCCTTTGGATGTCTCAGGCTGCTGGAAGGTCTTTGCACTTCCCAGAGGGAGGTATTTTCCATACTGCCAAGGACCACCTGCTCCTTGGGTGGTCCCACTCAAAGTCATTACTGTTGCACCAAACACTCACACTATATAGGTGTCGAGAGGTTAGTTATACTTGTATTATTGGTGATTCTGCAGATCACCAATAATCAGGTATATGTCTGTATTCTTGGTGATACTGCAGATCACCAATAATCAGATTTTCTCTGTGTGCTGACACCGATCATAACATGCTCTATACATGTTAGTGGGGGATTGTGATGTTGATATGGTCATGTGATTAAATAAAAGTACACGCTAACACAAGATTAAGTAGGTGCAATTCCATGTGATCATAATTAGGAATTTAGACCCAGATAAGATATCATGTTGAACTAATTAGCTATTTCTCCTACCCGAATTCCCGTTACGAATATTTTCCAAAATACGATCATATTTATAACAAAAATTTAAAATCCTTCTGTAAGGGACTTTAGGTTTAGTGTCTAAAATGTGCCACTAATCAAACACCACTATTTTGCTTCCATTTGCTAATATTGACAGCGCCCTTACTGACAGCGTAGTTACATTTCCTATTGTCAGTCCATTCAGTTTATATCTCTACTAAATAAGATAATTGAGTGCTGGAAAAAGCAAATACTGAACACTGTGATGTTAAAAACTTTCAGACAACAAACTGATGCAAATGAAGGCCTTTTGAGCAACTGTATATATTAGTTGGTGTGGTACTGGGAACACCATTTAAATATATGCTATCTTGTATATCCATCTCTTATGTTTGAAGAAAAAATAATATCCAAATTGCGGTAAGAATCCATTAATTTTTTTCCATTAATATTGCTGTTCTTCAACACTTGTTTGAAAGCTAGATGGATTTTTTTTCTCTCATAAAGAAGAACATTGTGGTTAAAAAAAAAACGCTGGATGTGATTTCAAAAAATGTCAAAATATGTCAAACGTAGATACCACTCAAGGATTTCATTAACTGAAGCTTTGGTGATAAGTGTCATCTCGTCACAGACCCTCCCATCTCTCCCAATAGATACCAAATGTACTAATTTCCTTGCAGAGCTTGATGTTTATTGTAAAGCTGAAATTGAAAATGGTCCGTAATGGAGTGAGCTTCAATCCAGGACCAATTCTGAATCTAAATTACTTGCTTTTTTCAAAAGCATTGGCAGAAGAAGCTTTGTGCATCTTGTACGTAATCAACCCTTACTGTGACCCTAAATTCAACAGACTTTACAGATTAATAATAAAATCCTCAGTTCAAAAAATTATTTGGCCTGAACATATTGCCCATTTTATTTTTAATGCTGCAAATTACAGAACATGATATTATTATTTTTTTAGAGCCTTGCATGTATCAAAGCAGCACTTATTTTTGACACCTGACCCAGTGAACTCAGTTCTTTGAATCTGTTATAGAAATGACAAACATTTTGTTTTTCAAAGAAAAAAAAGGACTATTATATATTTAAAAAAAAATGTCTGCCACAGCATTTATCTATGATGACCTGAATTTTTGTGGAGTTCATAATGTAACTTTTTATACCGTTTAATGTTAAAAGTACATAATGTAGCAATTTTTTTGCCGTAACTGAAGCCTGGGTTATTTATTTAGGAAGTGCAATAGCTCATAAATAGCTCATATTGTCTTACTGAACAGACTCCTTACTGGTCGCTATGGGATAAGATACCCTGTGTAACTTCATTACTCTCTGAACTGAAGAGAAATTAACCTGGAAACAGCTGATATTTTCAGGATGTTGAGGTTAACCTGCTTTCTGCAATAAGGAATAGAGATGGCCTGAATGGTTCGCTGGAGAACTTGCTCGCATGAACTTAGCTGGTTCGAGTTTACTTAGCGAGTTAGACCCGCCCCCTATACTACGTCATTGGGCTAAACTTTGACCCTCTACATCACAGTCATCAGACACATGGCAGCTAATCAGGCTGCACTCCCTCCTGGAGCCCCCCTCCCCTTTATAAAAGGCAGCAGCGTCGGCAATGTTCTCACTCTGTGCGCTGCTGTATAAGTGAGAGAAGGGAGAGACATTGGAGAGATAGGGAAAGCGATAATTAGGAGGTCTTTTAGGTTGTTCCTTGCTGATATTTGTTAATGAAAAACACCTCAAAACTGCTCTTTTGAGAGCTAATGTTCTTCTGATGTGTTTTTTTTGTGTGTGTGTGTGCGCCACTGACACTGCATATACAGCACTGTCTGTCACTGCTGGCCCATGTCAATTGCTGTACTGTGCCAGGCCCAGCACATTCAGTGCATACCTTTCACTGCCTCTGTGTGACTGCACTTTGTATTATACCACCAGCAGTCAGTTCAAAAAAGTGTTCAGTACCTAACCTTTATCAAAATGAATGAGTCATGGATCCCGGAGGGCTACTGGCCTACCCGAAGACTAAGTCAGTCCCCACACACAGCATCTCTGCCTGCTGGCCGCTGCTGCCTGCCCCAAGACTAAGTCAGTCCCCACACAGCATCTCTGCCTGCAGGCCACTTTACTGCCTTCTCCGCCACCACCAACAGGGTCCAGACCAGGACTCCCGGTGGACTCCTGAATTTTTAAGGCTGCTGCTAGCAGTGGCCGCTAACAAAAACAATAATATTTTTTTCTGGTGCGAGTACATGCCTGCCTAATTTTTCTGGCTGCACTGTGGCTACAACAACAAAACTAAAGGCATATACATGTGTCAATTCCCCTTTGTGATCATTACCTTGCCGCGGTGAAGGGGCTTGTGTATCACAATAAAGCAATGACCAGCTATATGAGTGTGTTGGGGGGCACACCTGACCCAAGATAATAAGGTCGCTGCTTCATTGTGGACAGTTGTTCTGTCATTGAGCTACCTCAGTCCGGCTTGAAAACTGCCATCGCCTGCACTCTTGCCATTGTGCGCACCAGTCCAGCAGGGCCGTCACTACACAATCATTGGGAGTAATTAAATAAATTGTATAATTTTTGAATTATGACAGCAATTTGTCTGTTTATGGTTGGCTGGTCCACCACCACAACCGAAACAACCGAAACAATTTTAAACTTTTTAGCTACTTTTATCCTACCGGCGCCTCTGTACACCTCTGCGCATCTCTAATAAGGAACTGGTTTGTTAAATTGATAACTTAACTGGAAATAGTGGTGCTAGAGACTACTGGGTAACTGTATACCCCAGAAATTGCAGTATTTACATATGTGGGTCCACAGTTACAAATTAGGGATTGACAATGACAAGCAAATAATACCATGCTAAAACATTTGTGTTTGCTAAAGCTATGCAAATGTATGCAGCTTGAAAAAAATGTGCAATGTACAATGTAATGTACCTCTGTCCAGCGTTGGAATCTCGGCTCTTCCTTTTCAGTAAGCCAACACCTATTCAGTAAGGAGTCTTTGGGCACAACTCCTTAACACTGCAGGGTGGCCTACTGAGAATACCCTTCGTTGCTGCATCTCTCAAGCACTTTGAGTCCAACAGGAGAAAAGGGCTTTACAAATGGTAGCATTTTTATTATAATTATTTACCATGGTGAATTATATGCTAATAATGTTGATCTGATGTAAATTTAATGTTGACATTGCATACATTATCTACTGCATATAATTGGTTGGAATTCTATCCTGGAAAATTTGCATAAAATGAACATATTGTTTGCATCAACTCAAAATAAGCATCTTACTGACCCTTTCTACTGCTCAGCTAACTTGCACTTAGCAAATGCTTAAAACGTAATTATGGCATCTACTTGTGCCTGGTACCCCATAGACAATAGTATTGATTATTACCTGTGCCATCTGAGTAATTATGGTGCATGGTATTTAGCAGCGACAGCGGTTTCATTTAGCAGCGTACTGCTGTTATTTATCAGATTTACTGAATTAGCAGTTTCAATTTTTGGTGATGGTGAATAGGGGTGGGCTAGTGTTATGAGTTGGTGGTGGCAAGTGTGGGTTAGTGTTAGGTGTTGTGGGGGGCTCCTGGTAGGCATAGGTAGGAGAGGGTTCATGTGACAGTTAGGTTATGGTAGGCAATAGTAGAATATTGGCAGCAATACCGATATTTTACTGCATTCAGCTCGTAAAACAGTTTCAGTTTCGGTTTTACTGTGCACCATGGGAGGGTTAGTGTTAGGCATCGGTCAGGGAGGTTAATGTTAGAAAAATTGTAGGAGATAAATATAATGACTATATCCTTAGTGGTGTTCCGCTTCACCAAATAATCACTATAGATATTTACAAGGATATAAAAACAAAGTAGTAGAGCTCCGGAAACTAAGAATAGTCTTTTTATGTCCATATATCTTTAATATCCCAAATTGCAAAAAGTTGACTGCTAAAATCTTTAATAGGATAAATGCATCCATCCAATAACAATAGTAGGCAAAAATTGGTCCACCAAAATTGGAAGAATATAATGCTTGTATTTTCTTTAAGGTGACAATGGCAGCCTGTTTTGGGTTAGATCCCTTCTTCTTTATAAATGTAATATAAGGGTCATTTGGATTTTTTGGAATTTAAATCTCTGCATTTCCAATCGGAAATCTACATTTGAGATTGGAGAACGGAAACTGGATTTCTGCTGAAATATCGCATTACTGCAGCTTAGTAATTTCAGCCCAGAAGCATTGGACCGATCACAGAATGCAGAGTCAACACCAAAGTATTTGGACAATCAGATAATGCAAAAAAATTACCCCCAAAAAAAGACTCCTCTGAAATCAGAAATAGGAAATCAGAAAACAGAAATTGGATTTCTGCAAAAATACCACATTACCGCAGCTTGGTAATTGTATCCCAATCACAAAACCCGAAAGCAATGGACCATTAGAGAATGGAGAGTCAACTCTAAAGTATTTGGCCAATTAGAGAATGCAAAAAATTACCAAAAAAAGCACTCCTTAGAAATTGGAACATGAAAATCGGAAAACAGACATCCTCAGAATCGGTAATCCGCATTGGCAGAAATCGGAATTTCCACGGAATCGGCTACTCAGATCTATATTATATTTATAAGGCCTGAAGAAGTATTATCTAACTTGAGACAAGCTGAAGCTGGCATTGTGACCTTAAAGAAAATACAAGCCTTATATTGTTTCATTTTTGTCAGACTGATGTTTTGCGTACTGTTTTTATTAGATGATGTATTTATTATTATTGAAGATTTTTCCTGTCAACTTTTTGAAATTTGTATTATTAAAGATATAAAGAGACTATTCTTGGTTTCTGGAGCTCTACTCTTTTGCTTTTATATCCTTGTAAAAATCTAAAGAAGGTTAGTGTTAGGCATACTTGGACCTAAAAATATTTTTCAAAGTCCTGGCCAATAGACTAGCAGAGCATACCGGGCATATGATAAACTAGGTTCAGATGGGGTTCATCCCTAATCGGGAATCCAGGGATAACATAATTTGGGTGCTCGATATGCTACAGCTCCTCCGGTCAAAGAGGTTCCCTTGCTTGCTACTATCCACCGATGCTGAGAAGGCCTTTGACCAAGTGGGCTGAGGCTGGATCAGGGTGGTCTTGAAGTGGATCAATACGGGAGACAGAATGACCTTGTGTATCAATGCTTTATACTCCAATCTGTCAGCCAGAATCAAGATAAATGGTATACTGTCAGACCCCTTGAAAATCACCAGTGGCACAAGACAGAGTTGCCCTCTGTCACCTTTTATTTTTTGCCTTGGCTTTGGAGCCCTTCTTGTGCCATTTCAAGTTAAATGGTTCCAAATCAGGGCTAGAGGCAGGGTCCACACATCACAAGGTAGCTGCTTATGCAGATTAATTGCTCATCTTCCTTACTTACAGCCACTGATTTCCTTCCCTAACTTAATTGTGTAGTTCGAGAGCTGCAGGAGATTATCCTACTTCAAAATTGACTTTGATAAATGTGAAGCCTTCAATAATGGCATCCCCGAAGAGACCCGTAAGCAACTCAAACATAATTTTCCTTTCAAATGGAACCTTATCAGATACCTGGGCAGTGTGGGCACACATATTTTTTTTAATTTCTTATTTGTTGCATTTGCTTGCTACTAAATAGTACTGCTGTAATGTGTATTTATGGCTACTTGTCACTAGGGGGCAGTGTGAGACAATAACAGAGGATTTCTGCTTTCACTTTCTGTATTTTCTGCTAGCAGAGAGAGAGATAAAAGCATTCCAAAAATTTACAGCACAACAAGTTCTGCCAACTGATGTAAAAAGCAAACGAGATAACTCTATTGAGACTGCTAATGAATTAAAAAAGATCTACCCAGATAGAGATGATACTTGCTGGAGATGTGATGATGATGTAGGCATTTTGGGAGATAATAGAGCACTTAGTGAAATATGTTACTGACAGATCAGCCCATTTGTCTCCTGAATTCTATATATTGCATCTGAATGATTGGACCATAAAAAGATATACAAAAATCAATTTTGAGACTCATTTTAAATACAGCCAAATGTACTTTGGTGCGTTGGTGGAGAGATACTTTGGATCCAAGGCTTCAGGAGCTAGTAAGGGAATTGGACTACATCTGGCTAATGGAGGACTTGACACATACCACTCAGGGCAAAACTTGAAACCTTCACCAAGATGTGGGCCTTTTAGTACATGTTTAGGGAATCAGAGCAGTTCCATGATATTCTGAATGGGGTGTAATAACACACCAGGGGGGAGGGACCATCTAGATGTACTGAATTCCTAAACAGCGCTGGTGGAAACCTAAAGTCGTAGGCTATAATTGTTGTCAATATTGGTATTTTCAGGACATGCCAGGTCAGGGGATGTAGGTGGGGAAATCTCCCTTGTGTTTTATCTTCTTCTTTAGGATTCCTAGTAACAACAGTATGCTCAAATTACCTAGGTTTAGTGTACTCCAATTAGGAAACCATCAAGAGATTGAGTGCTTATCTTTGTTTCAATAGCCATAGTTTTATGTTGAGACTTGAGAGAGCCACAAGCTTCTTAGCCAATCTGTTATTTATGTTTCCCTTAACGACTTATGTTGAATGATGTTCCATGTAATTTTCCTGAGAATATACAATGTTGCCCTTGGTTGCACTCCGCATTTTGCATTTTGTATTCTGGTAAATTCATTTCTTGTCATAAATAAAATTATAGTCAAAAAAGAAAAAAAAACAAAAAACAAAAGGGTTCCTGTTAGGCATAAGTAGGGTAGGGCACATGTGAGAGTTAGGTGACGATGGGCAATATACAACACAATATCTGTAACAATTCTGATATTTACAACAATCAGACTTCATTTCAGTTTCTCCATGTGCCATAATTTCCAGGTGCTGTTTTTACATGCCTGTGGCTTAAGAAGCATTAGATGGCACTGGTACATTCAGTACCAAGGAAAGAGAAAAAAACGAATGTGGCCCCCGCCTACCTAAAGGATTCCATACCCATCAGTCGAAGGACATTACTTAAAAATAAAGTTGTCCCAACTGTCTCCAGAGCTTTGTTCCAATGGCTGGGAAAACCGAGTGCTTTTTTATATATATCTTTATCTGTTTAAAAGTTTTTACTTACTTAAAAGTAAGCGTGCTTTAACAAACTTAAAGTGTGACTCTTGCCTATAAAGCAACATGCTTGTATTTCTAATTTTGCTGCTGTTGTAAAATACAAGCTTACTACTGCTATTGTTTACATTGTAAAATGTGTCATTAGCCGTCCTTACGTCCATACCCAGTATTTGAGAGTTTATGAGCACTTCAATGGAGAGAGGATAATAGGTGTTGAGTGTCAGGAGTGCCACTGAAGAAGCAGTGGGGATGGTTTAAAAGTGCATTATTCTAATAGAGATCAGGATTCACTGCAGCTTGACATTGGTATAAGCACAGAGTAACCAGTGTACTGTGCATACTGGGGCTGATTGACCTATATCTTAAAAATGGGGCTAAAGTAAATGACAAATTGATCAAATGCCAATTTTAAGACATTTAAGCAACACTTACATATAAGTACACCAGACTAACATGGTACAGTACTCAGCAACTGCAATTCCTCTTGGAAACTCAGAAACCAGTCTTGTCCATATCTGTAAAAGAGAAAGGTAAGAATATTCATTGTTGGAGGAACTTGTTTTTAATTCCGTTAAAATTAACTTATATTATAAGGAGACAAAACCATAAAATAAGCTAATGATAAGATGAGGCAGCTAGCTATGATGAGCTGTCTGCCAGGTGACTAATATTCTGTCTTGTTGTCCTTGTTCCTTTAAAGAAGAATCAATATATCTACCCACCTATATTTATAGTGTGCTTCTACTGAAAGGCAGAATTAAACTGGATGAATCAAACTTGGATAATTATTTTAAAGCGCTTGCAAATAATCGACATGAGCAGAGAATTGACTCCTGCAGTGATTTATACATACTGCTAAATTATATGTTTACCTTTCTCTTAACTGTGATTGGAAATTCACCATAGCAACGTATGCATTAAATAGCGCTGATCATCTGGTTGTGTATAAAGTCTACAAGCACGTTAAACTCAGAGCACATAACATGAGAACTGACCACCTGTTAGCCAGAGGTATATGAAAATTACAAATAAATGGTTTGGATAATGATGTCTCACTTGGTGAAATGTTTTAAAATCCCTGTTACGTAGGGAAAGTACAAAAATATTTCTGGTATTAACCACTTAACGACCGCCCCCAGCCGATGGGCGGCGGCAAAGACCGGTCCCAAACGACCGCAATACGCCCATCGGCGGGGGCGGCTGCGGGAGTGGCTATGCGGCGATCGCGTCATTCGTGACGCGATCAGCCGCCGGGGACTGGCTCCGCCCCCCGTTCGCCGTAACCCGCCGGCCGTTCGGAAGCGCCGGCGGGTTACTGGCATCCGGATCGCCGCTGCAACAGTGTATAATAGGCTTTGTAATGTATACAAAGCCTATTATACTGGCTGCCTCCTGCCCTGGTGGTCCCAGTGTCCGAGGGACCACCAGGGCAGGCTGCAGCCACCCTAGTCTGCACCCAAGCACACTGATTTCCCCCCCCCTGCCCCCTGATCGCCCACAGCACCCCTCAGACCCCCCCCTGCCCACCCCCCAGACCACTGTTTGCACCCAGTCACCCTCCTAATCACCCATCAATCACTCCCTGTCACTATCTGTCAACGCTATTTTTTTTTTAAGTCCCTAATCTGCCCCCTACTCCCTCCTGATCACCCCCCCACCCCTCAGATTCTCCCCAGACCCCCCCCCAGACCCCCCCCCCCCCCGTGTACTGTATGCATCTATCCCCCCTGATCACCTGTCAATCACCTGTCAATCACCTGTCAATCACCCGTCAATCACCCCCTGTCACTGCCACCCATCAATCAGCCCCTGATCTGCCCCTTGCGGGCAATCTGATCACCCCCCCACACCAATAGATCGCCCGCAGATCCGACATCAGATCACCTCCCAAATCCATTGTTTACATCTATTCTCTCCTCTAAACACCCACTAATTACCCATCAATCACCCCCTATCACCACCTGTCACTGTTACCCATCAGATTAGACCCTAATCTGCCCCTTGCGGGCACCCAATCACCTGCCCACACGCTCAGATTGCCCTCAGACCCCCCCCCCTTATCAATTCGCCCGTGCAATATTTACATCTGTTCTCCCCTGTAATAACCCACTGATTACCTGTCAATCACCCATCAATCACCCCCTGTCACTGCCACCCATCAATCACCCCCTGTCACTGCCACCCATCAATCAGCCCCTAACCTGCCCCTTGCGGGCAATCTGATCACCCACCCACACCAATAGATCGCCCGCAGATCCGACATCAGATCACCTCCCAAATCCATTGTTTACATCTATTCTCTCCTCTAAACACCCACTAATTACCCATCAATCACCCCCTATCACCACCTGTCACTGTTACCCATCAGATTAGACCCTAATCTGCCCCTTGCGGGCACCCAATCACCCGCCCACACCTCAGAACGCCCTCAGACCCTAGCCCTGATCACCTCGCCAGTGCATTGCTTGCATCTATTTCCCCCCTCTAATCACACCTTGAGACACCCATCAATCACCTCCTGTCACCCCCTAGCACACCTACCCATCAGATCAGGCCCTAATTTGCCCCGTGTGGGCTCCTGATCACTCGGCCAAACCCTCAGATCCCCCTCAGACCCCCTTCCGATCACCTCCCCAGTGCATTGATTGCATCTATTTTCCCCTCTAACCGCCCCCTGAGACACCCATCAATCACCTCCTGTCACCCCCCTAGCACTCCTATCCATCAGATCAGGCCCAATACATCCTGTCATCTAAGAGGCCACCCTGCTTATGACCGATTCCACAAAATTTGCCCCCTCATAGACCACCTGTCATCAAAATTTGCAGATGCTTATACCCCTGAACAGTCATTTTGAGAAATTTGGTTTCCAGACTACTCACAGTTTTGGGCCCGTAAAATGCCAGGGCAGTATAGGAACCCCACAAGTGACCCCATTTTAGAAAGAAGACACCCCAAGGTATTCTGTTAGGTGTATGATGAGTTCATAGAATATTTTATTTTTTGTCAAAAGTTAGCGGAAATTGGATTGTTATTGTTTTTTTCACAAAGTGTCATTTTTCACTAACTTGTGAGAAAAAATAAAATCTTCTATGAACTCACCATACCCCTAACGGAATACCTTGGGGTGTCTTCTTTCTAAAATGGGGTCACTTGTGGGGTTCCTATACTGCCCTGGCATTTTAGGGGCCCTAAACCGTGAGGAGTAGTCTAGAAAACAAATGCCTCAAAATGACCTGTGAATAGGACGTTGGGCCCCTTAGCGCACCTAGGCTGCAAAAAAGTGTCACACATGTGGTATCGCCATACTCAGGAGAAGTAGTATAATGTGTTTTGTGGTGTATTTTTACACATACCCATGCTGGGTGGGAGAAATCTCTCTGTAAATGGACAATTGTGTGTAAAACAAATAAAAAAATGTGTCATTTACAGAGATATTTCTCCCACCCAGCATGGTTATATGTAAAAATACACCACAAAACACATTATACTACTTCTTCTGAGTACGGCGATACCACATGTGTGACACTTTTTTGCAGCCTAACTGTGCTAAGGGGCCCAAAGTCCAATGAGTACCTTTAGGATTTCACAGGTCATTTTGAGACATTTGGGTTCAAGACTACTCCTCACGGTTTAGGGCCCCTAAAATGCCAGGGCAGTATAGGAACCCCACAAGTGACCCCATTTTAGAAAGAAGACACCCCAAGGTATTCTTTTAGGTGTATGATGAGTTCATAGAAGATTTTATTTTTTGTCACAAGTTAGCGGAAATTGATATGTATTGTTTTTTTTTTCACAAAGTGTCATTTTCCGCTAACTTGTGACAAAAAAAAAATCTTCTATGAACTCACCATACTCCTAACAGAATACCTTGGGGTGTCTTCTTTCTAAAATGGGGTCACTTGTGGGGTTCCTATACTGCCCTGGCATTTTAGGGGCCCTAAACCGTGAGGAGTAGTCTAGAATCCAAATGCCTCAAAATGACCTGTGAATAGGACGTTAGGCCCCTTAGCGCACCTAGGTTGCAAAAAAGTGTCACACATGTGGTATCGCCGTACTCAGAAGAAGTAGTATAATGTGTTTTGGGGTGTATTTTTATACATACCCATGCTGGGTGGGAGAAATCTCTCTGTAAATGGACAATTGTGTGTAAAAAAAATCAAATAATTGTCATTTACAGAGATATTTCTCCCACCCAGCATGGGTATGTGTAAAAATACACCCCAAAACACATTATACTACTTCTCCTGAGTACGGCGGTACCACATGTGTGGCACTTTTTTGCACCCTAAGTGCGCTAAGGGGCCCAAAGTCCAATGAGTACCTTTAGGATTTCACAGGTCATTTTGCCACATTTGGTTTCAAGACTACTCCTCACGGTTTAGGGCCCCTAAAATGCCAGGGCAGTATAGGAACCCCACAAATGACTCCATTTTAGAAAGAAGACACCCCAAGGTATTCCGTTAGGAGAATGGCGAGTTCATAGAAGATTTTATTTTTTGTCACAAGTTAGCGGAAAATGACACTTTGTGAAAAACAACAATTACAATCAATTTCCGCTAACTTGTGACAAAAAAAAAAAATCTTCTATGAACTCACCATACATCTAACGGAATACCTTGGGGTGTCTTCTTTCTAAAATGGGGTAATTTGTGGGCTTCCTATACTGTCCTGGCATTTTAGGGGCCCTAAACCGTGAGGAGTAGTCTTGAAACGAAATTTCTCAAAATGACCTGTGAAATCCTAAAGGTACTCATTGGACTTTGGGCCCCTTAGCGCAGTTAGGGTGCAAAAAAGTGCCACACATGTGGTATCGCCGTACTCAGGAGAAGTAGTATAATGTGTTTTGGGGTGTATTTTTCCACATACCCATGCTGAGTGGGAGAAATATCTCTATAAATAGACAATTGTGTGTAAAAAAAATAAAAAAATTGTCATTTACGGAGATATTTCTCCCACCCAGCATGTGTATGTGTAAAAATACACCCCAAAACACATTATACTACTTTTCCTGAGTACGGCAATACCACATGTGTGGCACTTTTTTGCGGCCTAACTGCGCTAAGGGGCCCAAAGTCCAATGAGCATCTTTAGGCTTTACAGGGGTGCTTACAATTAGGCACCCCCCAAATGCCAGGACAGTAAACACACCCCACAAATGACCCCATTCTGGAAAGTAGACACTTCAAGGTATTCAGAGAGGAGCATAGTGAGTCCGTGGCAGATTTCATTTTTTTTTGTCGCAAGTTAGAAGAAATGGAAACTTTTTTTTTTTTTTTTTTTTGTCACAAACTGTCATTTTCCGCTAACTTGTGACAAAAAATAAAATCTTCTATGAACTCACCATGCCTCTCACTGAATACTTTGGGATGTCTTCTTTCCAAAATGGGGTCATTTGGGGGGTATTTGTACTATCCTGGAATTTTAGCCCCTCATGAAACATGACAGGTGCGCAGAAAAGTCAGAGATGCTTGAAAATGGGAAAATTCACTTTTGGCACCATAGTTTGTAAACGCTATAACTTTTACCCAATCCAATAAATATACACTGAATGTTTTTTTTTTTATCAAAGACATGTAGCAGAATAACTTTCGCGCTCAAATGTATAGGAAATTTTACTTTATTTGAAAAATGTCAGCACAGAAAGTTAAAAAAGTCATTTTTTTGACAAAATTCATGTCTTTTTTGATGAATATAATAAAAAGTAAAACTCGCAGCAGCAATCAAATAGCATCAAAAGAAAGCTGTATTAGTGACAAGAAAAGGAGGTAAAATTCATTTAGGTGGTAGGTTGTATGACCGAGCAATAAACCGTGAAAGCTGCAGTGGTCTGAATGGAGAAAAAGGCTCTGGTCCTTAAGGGGCGAAAAGACTGTGGTCCCGAAGTGGTTAAAGAAGGTAGAAATATTAGGAGGAAATGAAGTCTAGATGTAAAGTGGATGAACAGTTTACTATGCACACAGAGACCTATATAGTCAGGCAAATGGGGAAACATTTTCAAGGTGACAAGTGGTAGAATAGATTTTGGGGTGTGTTTAAGCTGAGGCTGCTGCCATCTAAGGAAAGAAAATAGCGAGAAATTAAGTATAGAACTGAAAGAAAAATGTCATTTTCAAAATTATGGTTAAATTTGGTAACATTTCAGCCAATCCGCACAAGCCTTTATATTACCAATTAACCTTGATTGAATAGCCCTACATGTCTAGTTTAAAAAATTGTGACAATTGTGGCATTTTTCCTGAGGTTAGACAATTAAGGACTTTTCATCTTTAATATAATATAAAGAGAAAAAGTACACATGTTAAAGAAAAAAATACATTTCTTTCAAAATAAAATATCTTTGTCATACTTTCTACCAAAAACATGATTTAAGTGTTACAGTAAAGGAAATAAACATATTAAAAGACCACTGTCATGAAAATCTTAACATTTTAAATATATTTAACCACTTAAGCCTATCTGGATGAACATTCTGGTCCAGATAGGCTGCGCGCACTCCCGCCGGCCGTTAACCCAGCAATCAATGAATGGGATTATAGATCCCATTCATTGATCGAAGCCCCCGCAGAAAAAATGTTTTTTCTGAGTTAAAAAAGTTTCCCGTTCTTCTAATGCTTTCTGGAAGCGTGATCGTATGCTTCCAGGACTTTTTGACTGTGGCCGTCTTGTGGCCAAATACTAAAACTACACCCACATCCATTTTTTATTACATAAATACTTTTTTTTACATTTAAAATTAACTGTTTACCTCCCACACCAAAAATTACCCAAATATCATTTTTAATAATAATTAAAAAAATTACAATTAATAAAAAAAACATAAATAGTTACCTAAGGGTCTGAAATTTTTAAATATGCATGTCAAATGAGTATATTGATATAATTTTTTAAATTATGATCTTGTAAATAGTGATGGACGCAAATTGAAAAAATTCACCTTTATTTCCAAATAAAATATCGGCGCCATACATTGTGATAGGGACATAATTTAAATGGTGTAATAAGCGGGACAAATGGGCAAATAAAATACATGGGTTTTAATTATGGTAGCATGTATTAATTTCAAACTATAATGGCCAAAAACTGAGAAATAATGATTTTTTTCCATTTCTTTCCTAATATTCCTGTTAAAATGGATTTAGAATAAATTAATTCTTAGCAAAATGTATCACCCAAAGAAAGCCTAATTAGCAGCGGAAAGATATAAGATCAATTCATTGTGATAAGTAGTGATAAAGTTATTGGCAAATGAATGGGAGGTGAAAGTTGCTCAGATGCAAAAACTAAAGAACCCTGTGGGCTTAAAGGGACTCCGAGCAGTACAGAAACTATGGAAAGATGCATATCATTTTAAAGCTCTCTTTCTCCTCTTTCCAATGATATACAAACCACCGCCCTACGCCTTTTAGTTTTCGCTATTTTCGCGATCGAAATTGCCGCCGCCGCGACTTCGATCGCGAAAATAGAGAAAACTCAAAGGCGTAGGGCGATGATTTAGGGGTCGCCAGAAAGAGGAGAAAAAGAGCTTTAAAATGATATCCATCTTTCCATAGTTATATTGTATTACACAGGGCGACTTTTTCTCAAAGTCAGCAGCTCCACTCAGCAGGAAAAAGTCGCCCTGTGTAATACAATATAACTATGGGAAGATGGATATCATTTTAAAGCTCTTTTTCTCCTCTTTCTGGCGACCCCTAAATCGTCGCCCTACGCCTTTTAGTTTTCTCTATTTTCGTGATCGAAGTCGCGGCCGCAGCAATTTCGATCGCTAAAATAGCGAAAATTAAAAGGCGTAGGGCGGTGGTTTATATATCATTGGAAAGAGGAGAAAGAGAGCTTTAAAATGATATGCATCTTTCCATAGTTTCTTTACTGCTCGGAGTCCCTTTAAGTGGTTAAAAATGAACAGATGAGAAGTGCATTTCTCCCAGAATAAAATTAGCCATACTTTACTGTATTCCTATGTTGCTGTCACTTACAGTAAGCAAGACAGAACTGACAGGTTTTGGACTAGCCCATCTCTGCCTGGGGGATTCTCAAGGATTTCTTTCTTTTCAAAAACACTTAGTGATTGGCAGTTGCTCCTTTTAACTACCAAAGAAGTGTACGGTGAGCAGGGAGGCTGGCCAGCATCTTTGTATAAATCTTTTTCAGGGAGTGTCTTTATAAAGAATAAAGGCCGTGCTGAGAATCCACTATGGAGAAGTGAACTAGCTCAAATCCTGTCGGTAATGTCAGATTTCTGCTACTTATTGTATGTGACAGCAACATAGGAGAAAAGTAATTTATGGCTAATTTTACGCTGGGAGAAACGTACTTCTTATTTGTATATGTTTACATATATTTTAAATTTTACGATTTTCGTGACAGTGGTCCTTTAATAAAATATGAAGTCCTATTCAACAGAGGGACATATTGTCAAACTGTAATTGGTGAAAACAGAGAAATAGTTATTTGACTTTTTAAAATGCATGGGAAATAAAATAATTGCTGAGAAAAAAAAGCACCCAAAGAAAGTCTAGTTTGTCCCCCCAAAAGATGTATATATCACTAAGGTGTCATGATGAGTAGTGAAAAAGTTATTGCTGATTAAATCGGGGCACAGCTAAAATGTCAAAACTGCTCTGGTAGATAAGGGGAAAACAGAGCTGGATGCAAGTGGTTAAAGTGAACCTCCAGACTAAAAATCTACTCGGCAGCACTGAAAAGGGTTGGTGTTTGTAACGATCGGTGTCCGCACGCAGAGAGAATCTGATTATTGGTGATCTGCAGTATCACCAAGAATGCAGATATATACCTGATTATTGATGATCTGCAGAATCACCGATAATACAGATATATTGCTAACCTCTGGACACCTTTTGGTATGTGAGTGTTTGGCGCAACAGTAGTACTTTGAGTAATGCACCTGCTGAGCAGGTGATAATAGACAGTAAAGAGACACTGCTCTGGGAGCACAGGAACCTTCCAGCAGCCTGAGGCTCTCCAAGGGGAGGAGTCAGGCTGGAGGCAGGAAGGGCCAGAGAGTGAGTGACACTCAAAGGTGGATGTCACTATCTGATCTGGAGACTATCTCTTAAGGGGAGAGATAGCTCTCGAGGTCGGGCACGCCGGGTCGGCAACACACTGACAGATAAAGTACAAAGACAGAAGGCTGATTCGGTATCCAAGTCAAGCAGGGTCTGGCAACGGAATATCAGATATGCGAGGTACCGAATCAGAAGACAGAGGAGTAGTCAGAAAAGCTATAAGTCATAACATATATCAAACAATGCCTATTCTGGGTGCGAGGTCCTTGGTCTCAGCACCCCAGAACTAGTCTGAAGTATACACAGATGATAATACAGTTTTCTAGACTGGGTGCGAGGTCTGTAATCTCAGCACCCTGGAACTAGTCTGAAAGATAACACAGATGGTAGTACAGTTCCCTAAGCTGGGTGTGAGGTCCTTGGTCTCTACACCCTGGAACTAGCTTGAAGTATAACACAGATGATAACACAGTTCCCTAAGCTGGGTGTGAGGTCCTTGGTCTCTACATCCTGGAACTAGCTTAAAGTGAACCTTAAGCCTGTTAAAAAGTCAGCCGCCTGCTCAGTAGCACATGCGGCGGCTTTTCCGCGATCTCACACAGTGTTTCCTTAACAGTTTCACAGCATCAGAATTTCGTTTTTCTTACCCAAGCCTCAATTTTAGCTGCACAGAAGCTAAGCTGTGCCCCATTAAGAAATATGCCCGGGCATTTCCCCCCTGATGCTTTGCAAAGCAAGCAAAGAGTCCAGGTTGGCACACCGATTCAAATGCAGGATACTTCACTTTATTGCTTCATCAGCACAATGAACATGACAATTGTTTCGGTGCCACAATGGGTCCCCTTCCTCAGATAGTTACAAGCAAAGTTGCCAGTGAAAATTGTTCTTTTTAGTTTGAATTTGAGATTTGAAGCCTAGTGTGCGCAGTTGGGAGGGGTGATCAGAAAACAGGACAGTTGGAACTGTGTCTCATGCTCCCTGTCACCCCCTTTCACCCAAAAAGATGGCTGCCCCATAAAAAAGATGACTGCCCCCATGAAATCACAAACATTTGCCTGTTCTTTTAATACAGGGTGGTTAAGAGATTATATTACCTATCTATTTTGATTAACATAACTAATGTAACTTAAAGACAGTATGTTTGTTTAGGCTGACGTTCCCCTTTAATAAAGAGCCTAGAGATGTTAGTAAAAGCCAATGAAAGTAAAGTTTTTTTTTCCTTATGCTGTACCTTATAAAGCACCTTCCATAAGAACACTTACAACATCAGCTGGTGTGTCATTCTACCTTTATATGTGAAGAGATGTGCAGTATGTTCTATTTACAGATCCCCCACTGCGCACTACAAGCCACATAACCCCAGCAACAAGATTGTCCCAGGAGCGAGAGACAGCCACCCTCTCTTGCTCCTGCTCTAGCTGAATTCCTCTGCTGGAAGAAATTACTGTAACTACGCATGCACATGCAAAACGGCAGCTCATTGGCTGTTTGCATTTGCATAACAATGGGAAACAAATAACTCTTGTCCAGCACAAGTGAAAGTTTTCTGCATAAATGTCATATTGCATTCTGATTTCTGATCAAGTTCTTCTTGAAAAATATAATAAAATATTTCCAGCCTCTGGATGTACAGCTTATGCAGTGCCTTACCTCTTTTCTCCTCCCTGTTCCTTTATATTATAAGCTCTCAGGGACAGAGTTTTCTCACTCTTGTCTATTGTAATTACTGTGCCTTCTGTGTTAGGCTCATTGTATAGAAATTTGTGACAATGATGTTGTCTACTAACTCTATATTACATCATATGTGTCATATGCGTTTCTTATTTTGCACAGCACCAAGATAACACTAGTTTAATTATATTTTATTGACAATATCAATAATATTATAATTGGTAACATTCATTTACAGACCATAAGAGAGATTTGTACATTAATATTGACATTTTCAAACAATTTAAGGATATACTATTATCTCCAAGTCTTAAATTCTTAAATTTCCTAGAACTAAGATATGGTCTAACATTAAATTCTTATTATCCAAAGGCAATACTCCTGGTTATTACTGCCATCTATATCAATGTTTACCAAATATAAGAAAGAAAAAGAAAGAAGAAAGAGAGAAAAGGGAAAAAAGACCCCTGAACACTCACCTGCCTGCATATTTCTTGTAATGTGAATAGATAACTCCATATGGGGTTTAAACATCATCGCCAGCCCTGATAACAGACCTCCGTCATATCTGACCCAGAGAGTCCTGACTGCGCAAATATTGTTGGTCAGATCTCCCCGGGCAGATATGCTGGTCATGAAAACCAGTCCATAAAGCCCACAGTGAGGTAAACTTATCCAATCTACCTTGGGCCGATAATAGCAATTCCTCCATTCTCATAATTCTGTTTAATGTATCGATCAATTCCATTACCCCTGAGCACCAAGATAACACTATCTAATCCTACTAATATAATAAATGGGAAAGTTCGGATGTTTGGATGTTTGGATGTTTGTTACTCGATCACGCAAAAATGGCTGAATGGATTTGAATGAAATTTGGCACACACATAGTACATTACCTGGAATAAAGGGGGCGGAGACAAATACAAATTTCACTGGAAATGTAAACTGCAGCCATTCTTACACTGTTAATGGTAGGGTTCTCAAACTTTGCACAGTTGGTCGCTGGGTGACTGGTATTAATATTCAGAAAAGTGGGTGGAGTCTATAAAAGCCAATCAAAATTAACCTATTGATTTTCAAGGGGAATATTTACATTGCTGCCATTCTTGCACTGTTAATGGCACAAGCCTCAAACCTGGTACAGTTGATCATTGGGTGACTAGGGTTCAATTTCAGAAAGAGGGTGGAGCCACACACAGCCAATTAGATTTGTTTCATTTCAATGCAAATGATTGATGCCAAACACCGCAAAGATCACAAACGTGGTAATTGATTAATTGTGTGTTAGGGTTAGAAAAGTGGGCACAGCCAACACCAGCCAAATACATAAGCGGGCAGCGCCGGGTCACAAGTGTGCGGAGACAAATACAAATTTTACTGGGAAAATGTAAACAGCAGCCATTCTTACACTGTTAATGGGAGGGTTCTCAAACTTTGCACAGTTGGTTACTGGGTGACTGGGGTTAATATTCAGAAAATTGGGTGGAGCCTACAAAAGGCAATCAAAAATTACCTATTAATTTTTCAGGGTAATATTTAATTGCTGCCATTCTTACACTGTTAATGGCACAAGCCTCAAACCTGGTACAGTTGATCATTGCGTGACTGGGGTTTACATTCATAAAACAGGGTGGAGCCACACACAGCCAATATGATTTGTTTCATTTTAATGCAGGTTATTGATGCCAAAGACCACAAAGCTCACAAACTTGGTCATTGAGTAATTGATTAATTGTGTGTTAGGGTTAGAAAAGTGGGCACAGCCAACACCAGCCAAATACATAAGCGGGCAACGCTGGGTCATAAGTGGGCGGAGACAAATACAAATTTTACTGGGAAAATGTAAACAGCAGCCATTCTTACACTGTTAATGGTAGGGTTCTCAAACTTTGCACAGTTGGTTACTGGGTGACTGGGAATAATATTCAGAAAAGTGGGTGGAGCCTATAAAAGCCAATCAAAATGCACCTATTGATTTTTAAGGGGAATATTTAATTGCTGCCATTCTTGCACTGTTAATCACCTGTACCTGGTACAGTTGGCCATTGGGTGATTGGGGTTCAAATTCAGAAAAGGGGTGGAGCCACATCCAATCAGATTAATTTTATTTCATTGCAAATTGTTGATGCCAAAGACCGCAAAGCTCACATACTTGGTCATTAAGTAATTGTGTGTTAGGGTTAGGAAAAGTGGGCAGAGCCAACACTAGCCAAATATATACCCGGGCAATGCCGTGCGTCCAGCTAGTTAGTAATAATAAAATGTTCTCCCTGTGCCTCCCTCTCCCACCCCCCCTCCTCCCCAAAAAATTATGTTTGTAAAGACATTAGGTACAGTAACGTGTACTTTGCAATTCCAAAAGAGTAGAATAGAAGCCACCAATCCACTTGTTTAAAAGATTTTGTTTTGCAACAACCACCAACACAGACATAGGAGCAAGTAGCATAGCAATACATGCCGGGCAGCCATTTCACTGGCAGCGAATCAGGGGCCGGCTCTGATTACTTCTATACATGTACTTTATAATCCAAAGCAGAAGATCTCAGTGGTGTATACGTGACTGAAATAGTAATAAATTATAATATGAATGTGCCAGTTATAGCAAATGTTTCAGCCACAGGACAGGGTATTTGTTATTCTTGACGGTCAAAAACTCTTTAATTATTTGGGCTAAAATGTATACAATGTACATGAAATTGAAGAAATATGCTTTCTAAACCTCTAAATCTGTATAACATATGGTCAGTCTATATAAAATAATGTAACTCTTTATTTGTGAGGCCAAAGAATTTCATGGTGTCCTTTGGCCTTGTATGTTAAAATGTCTGTGATCAGCGAGCAGGATATGACCACGTGCTGTACAGGCTGCAATGTGAACAGTACCACAAACTTTTGTGATTATCTGCTCATAATGTGCTTCTCCTGGTCAAGCTTTTCCATTGGTTCAGACAAATGGACCAGGGGGAAACTTAAACAGAAAATTCATATGAGCCCTGTGGGAAATGTTCTTTTTTATTTGTAAGTATATGGGTATGGTACATCAGACCCACCACATCAAACATTTCTTGTGCCAGATAAATCACTTTTATTTCTAAGCTAAATGGTATCAATATGCCAGGCTCGTAATCCAAACTTAGAAATTAATCGGACTAAGATATGGGAAAAAATGTTGTAAAGAATATCTACAAAAACGGCATATGCTGTACACGATAACTTTTTGAAAAGCCAGACTTCGTATATTCAGCAGAGGACTCCCCTTGCTGTGGCATATCCATTGAACCACAGGAAGGATGCACTGACTGTAGACATGGGTTTGGCTCCCTGCACACTGCAAATCCGTTTTCCGATTCCGATTCCGATTCCGTTTCCGATTCCGATTCCGATTCCGTTTCCGATTTTCCTTGAATACATTCAACAGAAAAACGGATCAAAAAACGCAGCATGCAGTTAAGATTAAAAATCTGAATCGGAATCGGATGTAAAAACAGATTAAAAATCTGAATCTGAATCTGATTTGCTTGCAGTGTGCAAGAGGCCTAATGGAGCATGCCAGCACTTAATGCTACATTGAAATCTGAACTTGAGGGCTTCTGAGGTGCATTGAGTTCCTATTTTTAGAAGTTATAGCAGTCAGTTGTTACTGGAAGCATATCTTAATCTTAGTGGAAGTTTTTTCTTTCCTGTTTTCTGTGTATCTGACATGAGCTCATTTTTTGTTCATCTCTTTTATCATGCTACTCCAATATAGCAATGACAATTAAAGGAAACATTTGCAGAGATATTATGTAGACTGCTATTGGTGATCTTCTATTAAAAATAGAATTACTAAAATGACTTCGTACTGCACCATGAAAGATAGGATTTTGTAAGTCAATAATAATATTTACAATAAATGCTAGCTACCAGATTGTCATATGGATGATATGATGCATTTGAAAAGTTCAGGTTTCTGGTCATGACTTAACTAACTGCATGTGTATTCCAAGTCAGTGATTCTCAATGTGTAACAAACTGCTAATAAATGTGTGGACGGATTACTGGTTCTTGCAGTTCACCAAGTAGTCATTTTATCATTGTGGCGATGGATGTATAATGTTGTTCCTAATTTTACTCTTGCAATCCTGTGATTGATTGGACAGAGCCACTAATCTGGTTGTATTCAAACAATTTGTGTATTTATGAGCTTGTGAAAAGAAAGTAGGCAAAGACAATGGGAGGTGGGGTGTAGCTGGTGGAGGAGGCAGTTGAAAGGCTGAAAATCTCTTGAAAGGCTTTTGAAAAATCAATGCCAGTGACATTGGGCATGATTCACAAAGCTTTTTCACCTGTCTTACTCTGTTTTCACCTTTCTATGTTACATTTTAAGCTCCCAAAGAGCAAACATATAATATAATTAAGGTAAGAAAAGAAATATTGAAATAAAGTTAATCATGAACAACTTACTTTGAGTGATTATTTTGGTTGTAAATATGCTGAAAGGTTATTTTTATTAGTTAGGTGAGAAATAAGTCATTTATGAGATGTTTTGTGAATAGAATTGTGCTTGACATTCAGCTATTCAGAGTCAAAAAGTAGATAATACAGGAATAAAAGTCTGTCATTGCTTACTCAAACCATCTTCTTATAAATGGTCTGTCCCTAGGTGTAATCCTTTAGGGTCTCTTTGCAAACTCTTGATTGAAGAGTCACTCATGCCTGTCATCTTTAACCACTTAAGAAGCGGGCAATTTTCTGGTGATCTGTGCAGCGTGGGCTCTCCAGCCCACAGCACAGATCACATTGCAGCCAGGGCGACCAGACTTCCCCCCTTTTTTCCCCACTAGGGGGATGTCCTGCTGGGTGCGTGTGGCGGGGGGGGGGCTCCTCAAAGCCCCCTCCACAGCGATTTCCACCCTCCCTCTCCTTCCCTCCCTCTCCCTCTCGCTGTGGGCAGCAGAGGATGGAGATCCGTCCTGCGCCGCCTCTGGCAGGCTTCAGCCAGGGATCGCCGATTTCCTTTACGACACTGCTGCGCAGCAGCGCCGTATGATGTAAACAGCGGGGATTTCTTCCCCGCGTGTTTACAATTAGCCTGCGAGCCGCGATCAGAGGCTCGCAGGCTGTTCACGGAGACACCCTCCGTGAACTGACATGGAACAGCCGCTCGGACGAGCGGCGGTTTCCATGGAAAACCACAAATGACCAGGCAAAGCCTATTGGCGTTAGCTGGTCGTTATGTGTCACTCAAGCAAGGCTGAGGTGATGGTTTCTTTTAGGGGTGCCATCTTAAACTCCCATCCCCAAAATTCTAATTTTTACTGTTAAAAAATATGCTCATAAACAGGGGATTTTTATGTAAATGATCTGCATCCAGCTGCCACAACCAATGTGTTAGAAGCTGTGAGATGCTTTGTCTCAAAGAGGAACCAGAATGATAATGGCATTAGAACATACAGTAGAACCTTGGTTTGTAGGCATAATTTTTTCCGGAAACATGCTTGTAATCCTGAGCTATAGTTTTTTTTCCCTCTTGGTGATTCTTGTAAGGGCCAAGAATACCTAGGTGAGAAGTAGGGAGAGATTGGGAGCCCAAATGGTGCAGTATCGTTAGGTATAGGGAGGATAAAAACATATAGATATATACTCACAAAGGTGGGTTGCAGTTCCTTCAACCACCGTATAGACCTGCAGGAAATTAACCATCCCTGCTCGGTACTCCAGGTCCTGCTGGATACTGGATGGTTGCTCTCCTGTAGTACAATATACTTTCCAGAAAAACTGCAAAGCTATTACCTCCAAAGGAAGTCTGACTGGTAGTGGGGAGGATGGAGGCACCCAATGTATGTTCTATTTTGGTATTTTTAACTGCAAATAAAAAAATGATTTAATAAAAAGAGAGGTAATTGCTTACCTCTCCAGAAGATATAGACTTTTTCCAGTTTAACTGGTGTCTATATCTTCTGGAGAGTTAAGCAATTACCTATCTTTTTATTATATCATTTTTTTTATTTGCAGTTAAAAGTAACAAAATAGAACATACATTGGGCGCCTCCATCCTATACACTACTTGTAATCCAAAGCACTCTTATATAAAAAAAAAAATCCCCAAAACAATTAATGGGAACTTAAATGATTAATTCCCCAATCCATTACAGAAAAATATCTAATGCAAAGCACCGTACCATATAAAGTAAAAAGGTATACCAAAAAACAAATTACCTGCACTTCACTTTTAAAAGGAATTGTAGTTGGTGGAAATGAGAGGGGGAGGGTTATTGTGTAGGAAGACATTCAATATAACAGAATCATTGCTATCTGTTGGCTCACCCCAATCTTTTTCTTTTTGTGTCTCTCTAACAAGGAACTTATCCAAGGACAGTTGCTTTTGCTTCCTTTTGAGGATTCTGTAGAAATGTGACTTGTACATCACACTCAGGTTAAGTACAATCCTGCAGCCAGGGGCATAGCAATATCCATAGCAGCTGCAATGGGGCCCTGGACCAGAGGGGGCATTGGTAATGGTAATTGGTGTATTCATTATTAACTTTTTTTGTGTTCTGAGTTTGTCTCAGCACCCATGGGCTAGATTTGGAAATTGCCAGATTAACTCATATCCATAGGGTAGTGGTAAGTGGCATTGTTTAAGAATACCTACATCTGATGGCCCTATGAAAGCTTCGCTATGGGGCCCCATATTATCTAGCTATGCCACTGCCTGCAGCATCAAAAAGTGAGTAACCATTGTCTCAGTTGTACTGACGTGACATGCGTATATGTACTGTGTTTGCATATCGAGAAGTCAAAATTTATAATAAAATGTTTGCTTTTCTTGCCAAACATTTGCAAACCAAAAGGTTTTATTGTAGTAAATTATTTTTTACCCATTTTTTTACTGCAAATATTCTGGTTTAAGCATTTAGAATGTTTCTATAGATTGCTGTATATTGGTATTTAATCCCACCCTTCCAGTGATGTCACAGCCTAGGCTATGATGTCATGCAGCCTCCTCCTCCAGATAACTCTGGGAGATTATGTGATGATCCTGCACCTCACAGATGTGGAAAAAACATTCCACGATGATTCACCTAGCCAGAAGTAAATATGCCAGCAGCAGTAAATGTAAGAATGTAAATCAGGGTGAGGTAAGATTTTACAATGGGTTAACATTGCATAAAATTTTATAAATGAATATTGTAAAAATAGGTAATTGTATTCATTAAAAAGTACCGAGCCAAAGCTCAGGTACAAAATCAGATACTTACCTTAACCTCCCTGGCGTTACGCAGTTTCAATGACTGCGTTCGCAGGAAAATTTTTGCCTATAAAATGTTATTTATACCCTTCAGCTAGCACTGCGCTAGCTAAGTATGCCCCCCAAGGGCCTCCGGTCCCCTCTAATAGTGAGATATAGCTATTTTGTGTGTTCTTATTTGATCATCCATGAGTTGTCCCTTTATATACAAATGTTCATTCAATAAATACTGTTCATTATTCAGTTGCTTGCAAGGCAGAGGCAGATCTTGGCAGATTGTCCTTCTGGTGCTATGCACTCCACTGCGTGCTCCTCCAGAGACCTATATAAAACATCTCCACATAGTGTGATACTGTATGACCAATTTTTTATCTTATACTCCACAGTGCGGGTGCGAGTGACAACCGTGCCCACACGTGATCCCCACTACCCTAGAGGTCAAAAGGCTCACCAGATGTAGACCACCGTGATTCAGGTGGCAATCTCACATCAGTTAATATGTATCACTCAGGACATCAGTGACCATATCCAATTCCAATAAAAATTGCCTTTAATAAAAACATATAACAAAATTATCGCGCAGCATGTCAATCCAATTGTAAAAAACACACTGCGCCTCTCGCGCACTTAGGTAACTTACAAACTCCCTTTAGGGATAGATTAGCGAGTCATAGCGGCAAGTCTCTCCAGCATCAGATGCGTTTAGATTTCCACCAGCCTTCCGCGGCGTCCCGCTCTCCAGGCTCCCACACCTCCGGACTAGGTAAAGAAGAAGCAACGCCCATGAACTATTGGGTTTTGTGATTGACGGCCCCGTCTTGTAGACGGCAGCGTTCATTCACATGGGCACTTAGATCAATGAATGGGAACTGTGTTCCCATTCATTGATCTCCTGGCTATCGATCGGTGGCAGTAACGGTGGCGGGAATGCGCAAGAGGGGGCAAGTGCAAGTGCACGACAGGGATGGATGTAGTAGCTACATCCCTGCAAGAAGATATGGTGAAATGCAGGGACATAGTTACTCACCCCAGGGAAGGGGAAGTGGTTAATAGCTGAAATTATTTATATTACTCTAAATATAATGTATACAGGTAGTCCCCGGTTAACGAACGAGATAGGGACTGTAGGTCTGTTCTTATTTAACCCGAATCTGTTCTTAAGTCAGAACACTGTACAATCTCTGTCCTCTGTACCTCCTCTGTGCCCCACTGTGCCTCCAGTGTCCTCCTATGTGTCACCTCTGCCCCCTGTAATTGCTATATAGTTTAAAAAAGCCATTTTTTCTTTAACCTATTTTAGTTCCTGGACGTAGAAACTAGTCCAGGAACCATGCGCACTCCCGCGACCGATCGTGCGTGTGCACGCGCACTCCCGGCCCGCGGTTCGTTAGCCAGCTACTCAGTGAATCGGGCTATGGTGCCCGATCATTGATTCCTCTCCCCCGCTGAAAAAGCGACAGCTTCTCTTGGAAGCTTCACTTTTTCTGGCTGTAGCGTGCCCCATGCGTCTCTCTAAGCGTATGTTATGCTTAGAGTGACGTCATGTAAACAAACTCATGGCCGCCATCTTGTGGCCAAAAAGTAAAACTGCAACTACAAGTAAAAAAAATAAAACTCAACACACATTTACATTATAAAACTATTGTTTACATCCCACCCTCCCAAAACTGCCCAAATAAAATGTTTAATATAAAAAAAACAAAAAACATTACAATAAAAAAATGTAAATATTTACCTAAGGGTCAAAACTTTTTAAATATCAATGTAAAGATGAAATATTTCTATATTTTTTTTATTTTAAACTTGTAAATAGTGATAGATACAAAACGGAAAAAATGCACCTTTATTTCCAAATAAAATATTGTCGCCATACATTGTGATAGGGACATAATTTTAATGGTGTAATAACCAGGACATATGGGCAAATACAATATGTGAGTTTTAATTATGGAGGCATGTATTATTTTAAAACTATAATGGCTGAAAACTGAGAAATAATGATTTTTTTCCGTTTTTTTCTTATTCTTCCTGTTAAAATGCATTTACAGTAAAGTGGCTCTTAGCAAAATGTACCCCCCAAAGAAAGCCTAATTGGTGGCAGAAAAAACAAGCTATAGATCAGTTCATTGTGATAAGTAGTGATAAAGTTATAGGCTAATGAATGGGAGGTGAACATTCCTCAAGTGAAAACGACGGAATGCGAATGGGTTAAAAATTGATTTTCTCAAAAACTACAAGTCCGTTTTGAAAAACATTTTTTTGGCTTGTTCCCATGGAAACACAGAATCATGCCGTTTGTATCGGCGGGTTGTTCGTAAGTTGGGCGTTCGTAAGTCGGAGACTACCTGTATTCTTTAATTCTAGTTATAAGGAAAATAATGATAAAAAGCATATTGGGTTATTGATGAGCGTTTTTCTTATGTTAAATTCATTAATTAGTTAATTAGTCCACCAGATGAGGCCAATAGTTAAAATGTTGATAAAGCTCGGCTCAACAGAAGGGTCTAATTTCCCAGATCTACTCTATCCTACACACAAAATCGGGTACAATAACCCCCAACCATCCCTACATGGTTAAATGGAATAGCCTCTTACCAACCTCTATCTCAATAGAAGATTGGTGTGATATTTGGGACAATGCAAAACATTCCTCACAATGCATCCAAATCCGAGAAAACATATATAAAATACTTTTCCATTGGTATCTCACACCCAACAAATTAGCAAGAATTTATCCAGGGTCATCGGACCTCTGTTGGAGAGGCTGTAATAACAAAGGTACTATTGAACATGTCTTCTGGTCCTGTCCTCTGATTTCCCCCCTTTGGCTAGAAATCCAAAAACGTATTAAATCGACCACCAATACCACAGTCCCCATGGATCCCCTGTATATGCTCCTGAGCAAATCACCACAAACTAACATCAATAAATACACTACTCGACTAATAACCCACATCTTAACTGCTACTAGACTAGCCATTGCTTCCAATTGGAAGAACATAGCCCCTCCACCACTATCAGAAGTAATCCACAAAATCAACTGGACAAAAAATATGGAACAGCTTACGACTTCACTAAGAGACACAGAATTGAACTTCCACAAAATTTGGGATTCCTGGCCATACTCTTCTCCCATCTTCCACCCCCCCTGAACATATGTCCATCCCTTCTACCCTCCATCATCTCAATTTCGAGCTGACCCAATAAGCTGCATCCTTACCTTTGGACACCCATCCCTGCTAGATTTTATTGGGCCCTCCCCAAGTAGCTCTTATCTCCCATACATAATACAGGCCGGTAGGGCAGTGGTGTGACCCCTCTTTCTCTCCTCTATATCCTGAAGCTTATTATCTCTCCCCTTCCCCCTCTTCCCCACGTTCCCCCACTCTTTAGAATGTGGCTTGAAATGTATCCACTACCCACCTCTCATGGACTTCAGACACTCGCCACACCTCCAAATGGAACTCCTTGTCTCCGAGTCAAGATTCTTTCCACCTGATTCACTTTGTTGTTTCCTCAAAAGTTACAAAGATGGACACAGATTAGGACTCCTCCACACCTACCTCTAGGACTCGATCTATGGCCCCAATTGTCCCTCCTCTGTACTCCTATATCTGTTGTACCACTATCTTGATTGTTAAGCTTGAGAAACCAGTTCCCTTGTTTTTTCTCTGTTTTTTTTTTTCCAAAATAAAAATAAGTATGATAAAAAAAAAATGTTGATAAAGCTACTGATATACCACTATCGGCTTTGCAATGATATATATATATTGTTGTTCTTCCCCAATGATTGGCTATCCATAAACAATGTCCTTCTCCCTTTTAACACCAAACTTTTACCTCCCCACTAATGTTAACCCCATTCCCCTTACAATAAAGGGATCCTGAAGTGATCCATAACAAGATGAGATAAACATGTGCATGTACCGTACTAATCCTACCTAAATTTAACTTGTGTTCCTTTTTTCTTGCTGTTAGGGTAAAGAACTCAGGACTCTCAGCATGGTAACTCTCACTGATAGCTAAGGGTTATAAAACCTTTGAGTGGCTGAGAAAAACACTTCTTAGGACAAGAACTGAATAATATTCAATAGTTCAAAATGTGAGTGAACGTGAGCTGATGGGGAGTTAGCCTTTTAACCTTAACCGAAATACATACCCTTTCAAACCCTATTCTCTGAGACTCCTAAAATAGGGCGTAACCCTAATTGATAGTACTCACCTTCTATGGTCTTCATTTCTGCTTGGCTATGGTGCTTTAGCTTAGCACCCCTGTTTGGCTATAACATAGTCAAATGCCAATGCCTAATTAATATACTATTCCATAGCCAGGTGCCAGCACTTGGCAAAACAATAGCCAAGTGCCAATGCCCATGTCAAGAACCTGGCACCCAAACCTGCATATAGTCACTAATTAGAATTATGTGATTAGTGGTGCTTTAATTGTCTGTTAGTCACCTGCTTCAGAGAATTTGTATTTTTTTGTAATATTCTTGTGTTTGCTGTTGATCCATGTAAGTGTACATACATATCTTTTCCCCTGTGAATTTCTACCAGTCTGTATGTATGTTACGGCCAGAACCCAAAGTCTGGCAACTTCGGGTTCTGGCCAGTCAAATTGAGAAGTGGCTGATGCGGCCAATGTAAGAAATATTCTGTAATTGCGGACTTTGGCCGGCCAAGTCCCGAAGTCCTGCTCGCTTGCCTCTCCCGCCGCTGCCTGCTCGCTTGCCTCTCCCCCGCTGCCTGCACTACTCAAACCTCAAATCACGGCGACCGGTCCAGAGAGGCGGAGAGAGGCAAAGCAGCGCACAAAGCCACCCGCAGGAAGCGTACACTTCAATGCGGAAGTGCCATTCATAGGTGGCCCCAAATCCACTAGCATTAATAAGTAACACCAATATACACCGGCAGACAAAGGTGGCCCCAATATCCACCAGCATTAATAAGTGACCCATATATACACCAGCAGACATAGGTAGCTTAGGTAGCTCCCAATATCCACCAGCATTAATAATTGACCCTCAATATACACCAGCATTAATAAGTGACCTCAATATCCACCGACATTAAAAAGTGGACCTCAATATGCACCAGCAGACATAGGTGGCCCCAATATCCACTAGCATTATAAAGTGACCCCAATATACACTAGCAGACATAGGTGCTCCCTGCCCCCCAATATCCACCGTCATTAAAAAGTGACCCTCAATATACACCAGCAGACACAGGTGGCCCCCAATATCCACCAGCATTACAAAGTGACCCCAAAACACCAGCAGACATAGGTGGCCCCCAATATCCTCTAGCATTAATGCGTGACCCCAATATACACCAGCAGATACAGATGGCCCTCACTATCCACCAGCATGAAAAAGTGACTCCAATATACATCAGCAGACATAGGTGGCCCCCCGCCGCCAATATCCACCAGCATTAAAAAATGACCCTCAATATACACCAGCAGACATAGGTGGCCCCAAATATCCACCAGCAATAATAAGTGACCCCATGTCAGGCTTGTCTGGTCAATGACTATAGGTCAGGCTGTATGCCCATATGACTGACCTATAGCCCAGCCCATAACACCTGCACAAACTCCTACCTAGTACAAAACTACAATAACCCTGCAGGTAGATGTAGCATACAGACTAACAGATAGTATCCTCCAAACACAACCAATAGCAATAATACAAAGCACAGTATCACAATGATATAGTCACCTGAAGCCTGATGGATGACACTATTCAGATGAGAATCAGATGACTGCAAGCAGGAGCAATGGTATGCAGATCAGGTGCTTAGAGATAACGTGGTCAGCAGTAGCCAGATGTTAGGGCAGGCAGCGTTCATGCAAATCCTTATCCAGTCCGAGGTCGATTTAGGCGGCAATCAGGGAAGTCCAGGTACAAGCAGAGTCGGTAACAGGTGATCCAATCAGAAAGCATGGTCAGGAACAAGCAGTGGTCGGTAATGGGAAATCAATCTAGAAATAAGCTTGGTCAGGATACAGGCAAAGTCGGCAACAATATCAATCACCATGAGCGCAATCTCAGCAGCAAGCTCAGCATAGGCTATCACGGGCGATAACTGAGGGATCTCACCTTACATTTATACCAGGACTAACCAATCAGAAAGCAAAGGAATCCAAAGTACTCAATCCCATAGAAGCATGTCAGCAAGTCAGCTGACACGCAGTGAGCACATGTGATTATTGTTTACAGCGGCGGAGCGCGTACTGAGAATGCGTCTGCTGCTTATCCAATGGGAGCTAAGCGCCCTGCACTCCAGTGATGTCAGTGAGCTGACGAGACCCAGAGGCTTGCGCCTCAGCGTGGGTCTCTGCGTTCCGCCGCCATGAGCGGCCAGCGGATCTTACAGTACCCCCACTTAGGAGTGGACTCTGGACACTCCAACCTGGGTTTCCCAGGATTCTTCCCATAAAACTCCCTTATTGCTAAATCAGCATGAACCTGTTTAGCAGGAACCCAAGATCTCTCTTCTGGTCCATATCTCTTCCAGTCAATCAAGAATTGCAAAGAATTTCTTACAATACAAGAATCAAGAGTTCTCGCAACCTCAAATTCTTGTTCAGCATCAATTTCCACGAGTGGAGAGGGTGGGTCTGAAATATTGTTATTAGCTGTGAATTTCAGCAGAGATACATGAAAAGAATTAACCCCTCTAAGGGCCCTTTCACACCAGAGGACTTTTTCGGCGTTTTAACGCCACAGCCGAAGTTGGCGTTTTCTAAGGTAAAATGAAAGTCCATAGACTTTCATTTTACCTTTCACATCTAACTTGGCGTTTTGGAGTGTTGCGTTTCAACGCTCCCAGGAGCTTTTTCAGGGCTGTTTACAGCCGAAGTTGGCTGTTGGCGTTTCAATGATAGTTAATGGAAAACGCCAACTTCAGCGTTTTCAAAGCGTTTTACAGCTGACTTGTTCACTTATTTTTATAGAAAACAAAAAAGGACGTTTTCATATGAGCTGTAAAACGCTTTGAAAACGCTTTGAAAACTCTATGTATTGGCGTTAAGCAAAAGGCTGACTGTCAACCTTTTCTACTGCAGCCTCTAGTGTGAAAGAGCCCTAATGGATTTGGGCAATTTGACCTTATAAGTTAGTTGGTTATTTTCGCCAATATTGGATATGGACCAATGAACTTGGGTCCCAGCTTGGCAGAAAGCTGGCGTAGAGGAATGTGACAAGTAGAGACCCAAACTAAATCTCCAGGCACAAATTCATGTTCAACAGTTCTGTGCATATCAGAGAACAATTTCTGGGTATTTACAGCATTCCTGATGTTATTCTGTACTTGTTTCCAAATTAGATTACACATTGAGGCCATTCCTCTAACTCAAGAAGGTTGGAAATACAAGAAAGTGCATTGAACTTGGGGTTAGGACCGTAAATGATCTGAAAAGGAGACATCTTGGTTGAGCTATTAACCTGGTTGTTCATAGCAAATTCAGCAAATGTCAAAAACTGAACCCAATCTTCTTGACAAACTGAAACAAAAAATCTCAAATACTGATCCAATGACTGGTTCATTCTCTCAGTTTGCCTTTTAGACTCAGGATGAAACCCAGAAGAAAATGACAAAGAGACTGCCAATTTGTCACAAAAAGCATGCCAAAACTGAGAAACAAATTGCACCCCTCTATCTGAAACAATGTTTTCGGGAACACCATGGATTTTGAAAATATGTTCAACAAAAATCTGGGCTAACTCCTTGGCTGAAGGCAGTTTAGGAAGAGGTACAAAGTGTGACATCTTACTAAATCTGACCACCACTACCCAAATGACGATTTTACCCTGGGAAACTGGAAGATCAACCACAAAATCTATGGGCACATGAGACCAAGGCTTTTCAGGAACGGGCAAGGGCAACAGGGAACTCTGAGGTGCAGTATGTGCCACCTTACTTCGAGCACAAAAAGAACATGATTTCACAAAAGTTTCAACATCTTTACTGAGAGAGGGCCACCAAACATCCCCCCTGAGAAGCTCAATGGTTTTTTTAACCCTGCAAGAAATTGCTTAAAAACGTTCTCTCGCAGATCATCAGGAATAAACATTTTCCCAAGAGGTTTATTTTTTGGTGCCTGGTCTTGAACTTTGAGTAAGTGGTTGGAAAGGTCAGGAGACAATTTACAAGCAGAAATAATACATTTCTTGGGAATTATGGACACAGGATCCATATTGTTGTTTTCTTTCAAAAAACATCTTGACAAGGCATCGACCTTAATGTTTTTTTGAACCAGGTTTATAAGTGATGCAAAAATTAAACCTAGAGAAAAACAATGCCCACCGGGCCTGTCGTGAGTTTAGCCACTTAGCATTCTCAGTGTATTTGAGATTCTTATGATCGGTGTAAATTGTCACAGGATTTTCTGCACCTTCCAACCAATGCCTCCATTCTTCAAGAGCTAATTTAATAGCTAATAGTTATCTGTTCCCAATATCATAGTTTCTCTCTGCAGGAGAGAATTTTTGAGAGAAAACGCACATGGGTGTAGTCGCTCTGGACTGCCAGAAAACTGACACAAGACAGCCCCAACTACAACCTCTGATGCGTCAGCCTTGACAATGAAAGATTTTTTGTGTTTCAAAGTTTTTATTGAAAATTTTGAAAATTTTACATAAACGTCGGATGACAGGAAGGAAGGAAGGAAAAGCTCATATAATACAAAACTTTGTACATAGGGTGATCATGGTTAACAAAATAATCATATAACATGAAAGTACCAAAGTCTTCTAGTCTTAAATTGCCCAGAGTACATATACAAATAGGGAGGACAGACTATACAAAGGGTAACAGGGGAGGGTTCGGTCTAGGCCAACAAGCCCAATGGGGGTCGGGGAGGGGGTGTGGGGAAATTGCGATGGAGAAGAAGTAAATGTACCTCAGAGGATTATACCAACAATTTGAGGTATGCCATGGTAATGGGAGGGCATAGGATCCGACCTGGGGGAAAGGGGGGAGGGGAAGAAGGCCGGTGTAGGGGGAGGCTTAGGGGGTCAGCTCAAGCAGTGAGCGAGACCCCTGTTGTTCAGAGGTAATGCGAACTAGGGGTAGGAATGTGGCAGAGAAAAGGAGAAATAGAAGAAGGGAGCAAAGGAAGAGAAGAGAAGATAAAAGACAAGAAAGAAAGAAGAAGGGGTCCATCTCATAGCCTTGTTATCAGTGTTTCCTCCATGTTTGGGTGTTCTAATTGGATCCAAGGATCCCATATTTTCTCGAAGGATTTATGGGTGTCCCGAAGAATACTTGTGAGTTTTTCGTTAACCATATAGGAGTTCATTCTGGCCTTAACTTCCTCAAAGCTAGCCAAAGGTTTCTTCCAGTTATTTGCTATGGTCATTGTAGCCGCCGAGAAGACTAAGGAAGCTCATTTGTTTTGTTTGGCAGTCAATATCTCTATTTTTGCATGTAATAGGGCTTGCCAAGGATTCTTAGGGATTATCTTGTGAAATAAGGTAGACAACAGCTTAAAGACACGGCTCCAAAATCTAATGAGGCGAGGGCAGGACCACCAAATGTGCATCATGTCCCCTATCACTCTACATCCCCGGAAACAGAAAGGATTGGCTGAGGGGAATACCTTGGCTATTCTAGCTGGGACCAGGTACCATCTAGTTAGAACTTTATATGCCGATTCTATCGTGTGCAGGTTATTGGAGCATTTGTATAGTCTCCCCCAGATGTCCAGCCAGTCCTCTCTGTCTTTAGTTTCTGCTAGGTCGGATTCCCATCTTGACACATATATATGTTGAATAGGGATTCGGGGGCGAGTTAGAAAGGTATAGACAGAGGAAATGAGACCTCTCGAGTTGGGGCGACGGAGGCAGATGTTCTCGAAGGGGGTGGGATTGAGCGGGAGATCCCTATCTTTTATAAGTGTGGTGATCCAATGTCGCAATTGGAGGTAGCGAAACAACTCCGTTTTAGGGATTTGTTTTGTTTCCTGGAGTTCGGACCACGAGCAAACGCCCCTAGGGGTAAGGAGATGATCCACGTGGGCCAGGCCGTGGTCCGACCACCAGGAAATGATTTACGAACTCGGGGACCTTTACGGCCCCAGATAAAGGTCATAACTCTGCTCTGGAATATGCGTAGATAGTGGTCGGGGACCTTGACTGGAAGGGTACGGAAGTAATATAAGAGTTTGGGTAAGTATGTCATTCTGATTGAGTTGATTTTACCTATCCAGGAAAGGGGGTGGGTAGACCATTTAGTGGTTAAAGCCAACAAGGATTTGAGGAGCGGGAGGTAGTTGGCTGCGAAAAGGGAGGAGTATGAGGGCGTCAAAGTTATGCCCAGATAAGGGAGTGTTTGCACCCATTGAAAAGGACTTGTCTCTTTAAGGGCTTCATAGCCCATTGGATCTACTGAGATTTTCATTGCTTTAGACTTGGTTACATTTATGCGGAGGCCTGAAATTTTGGCGAAGTTATTAAAGGCGTTAAGTGCATTGGGTATAGAGATAAGGGGTTGGGTGAGAAAAAGAAGGGTGTCATCCGCGAACATTGACAAAGAAAGATTTTTTAATATCTGTGTAGACCAAAATAGGAGCAGAACAGAAGGTCTGTTTTAATTCTTCAAAAGCCACAACAGCCTTAGGGCACCAATTAGACGAGTCAGACTCTTCTTTTGTGAGATCAGTGAGTACAGCCACTTTACCAGAGATATTACTAATACATTTCCTGTAAAAGTTGGCAAACCCCAAAAAACATTGCAAGGTTCTAAGGGTGTTTGGCAGAGGCCACTCTAATACAGCTTTGACTTTCTCCTGATCCATGGCCCACCCAGTATCAGAGATTACGTAGCCCAAAAATGTGACTTGATTCACCTTAAATATACATTTTTCTAACTTAGCAAATAATTAATTTTCTTTCAATTTAGCTATCACTTTCCTCATATGGTCACGATGTTCAGATAAGGACGGAGAAAAGATCAAAATATCATGAAGATATACTACCATAAATTTACCAAGGAACTCACGAAAAATATCATTAACAAAATGCTGAAAAACTGCAGGAGCGTTACACAACCCAAACGGCATAACCAGATATTCATAATGACCATCTTTAGTATTAAAGGCAGTTTTCCATTCATCATTTTCTCTGATACAAATAAGGTTATAAGCACCTCTGAGATCTTATTTAGAGAATATCTTAGCCCCTACAACCTGAGAGAACAAATCATCAATCAAGGGCAACGGGTAAATATTTTTTACATTTACCTTATTCAACCCTCTATAATCGATACAAGGTCTGAGACCACCATCTTTTTTCTCTACAAAAAAGAATCTTGCACCAGCTGGTGAGGTAGAGGATTTGATGAACCCCTTCTGGAGATTTTCCTGACTATACTCCCTCATGGCCTGCTCCTCTGTCCTAGTCAGATTGTACAGCTGACCACGAGGAGGCATACTATCAGAGTGGAGCTCAATAGTACAATCATATCACCTATAAGGAGGTAACACATCAGCTGCTTTTGGAGAAAACACATCTGCAAAATCTTTATAAACATGAGGCAATTTTTGTTCGATGAGTTTGGTACAAGTTAACACAACTTTTTTAGACTTTTATCATTACACTGAATGGACCAGCTAATCAGCTGACTGGACGCCAATCAAACACTGGGTTATGTTTTCTTAACCATGGTGACCAAAGGATGATTAGATAAGAAGGTAACCTTAAACAATAAAACTTCATAACTTCAACATGCAAAGCTCCTACCTGCAAGGGGACTTCATTGGTTAATCTTAATCTTTGATCCTGCTCTAATGTGGTATCATCAACTGCAGTGATGCGTATCGATTCAGATACTGCAGTTGTCTGAATTGATAACTTTTCTGCTAGGGAAATGTCCATAAAATTACCCACTGCCCAACAATCGATTAGGGCCTGGCAGTTATACACAATCTCATCTTTGATAATGGAAACTAGTAGCATGATAAGATTATTTTCTGGAGAGAAACTTTGATTGCTTAGCTGGATTCTCTCCACTCCAGCTAAGCATTGGAGTTTTCCGACATCTTAATTTTGTTTGGGCAAGTTTGAACAACATGTCTGGGTTCTCCACAATAGAAACAAAACTTTTCAGATTTTCTTTGGTTTCTCTCTGCCAAAGTTAGCTTTGAAAACCCCAACTGCATAGGTTCCTCAGAAGTGGTCGTAACATCATTATTATTATTGGAAGGAATAGTCGCAGAAATATTTATGTGAGACCGTCCCTGACGACATTGTCTGACTTGCCTGTCAACCCAGATTGCCAAGGTAATAGCTTCTTCCAAGGAGGAAGGTACTGGATGACTAACAAGACTATTATTAACAACACCAGATAGTCCAAACAGAAATTGGTCCATGAGAGCAGAATAATTCCATTTAGTTGAGACTGCCCATTTCTCCTGAATTCTGTAGCATATTCTTCAACAGTGCGACGACCTTGTCGCAAATTCCTTAATTTCTGTACTGCAGTAGAAGTAACATCAGGTTCAGAGTACAAAACAGCCATGGCTTTAAGCAAGTTATCCACTGAGGTCAAAGCTTCATGCTCGGAGGGTAGACCATAGGCCAAGGACTGTGGGTCTCCTTGTAACAGAGATATGACAAAGGACACTTTTTGAATTTATGAACCAGAAGATTGAGAATGAACCTTGAAGTATGTTAGACAGTTATTCATGAAATTACTGAATTGTGATCTGGTGCCAGAGAATTTTTCCATAAAAGGCATTTTTGGATCCATAGGTGCTCTAAATGGAAGAGCAGGAGGAGGCAAAGAACGATCAAAAGCAGAAACAGGCTGCTCAACACGTGGTGTGGCATTGGCCAATTGAGTCAGTTGTACCTGTTGAGCAGATACTTGTTCCGGGAGGTCATTCACAACCCCTGTGAGGAGTAGTATTTGTTGTTGCAACGCCTCCATAATGGAGACCCCCCGTTAGTCTCCTTTTGCTTAGGTGTATTTCTGGCCCGTGATACTGTCAATCTTGTCTGGTCAATGACTAAAGGTCAGGCTGTATGCCCATATGACTAACCTATAGCACAGCCCGTAACACCTGCACAAACTCCTACCTAGTACAAAACTACAATAACCCTGCAGGTAGATGTAGCATACAGACTGCCCTGAGTGGCCAGCGGATGTTACACCCCAATATACACCATCAGACATAGGAGGCCCCAATATCCACCAGCATTAATAAGTGACCCCAATATACACCAGCAGACATAGGTGTCCCCCAATATCCACTAACATTAATAAGTGACCCCAATATATACCAGCAGACATAAGTGGCCCCCACTATCCAGCAGCATTAATAAGTGACCCCGAAATACACCAGCAGACAAAGTGGGCCCCACTATCTACCAGTATTAATAAGTGACCCTAATATACACCAGCAGACATAGGTGGCCCCAATATCCACCAGCATTAATAAGTGACCCCAATATACAAGGGCAGACATAGGTGTCCCACAATATCCACCAGCATTAATAAGTGACCTCAATATACACCAGCAGACATAGGTGGCCCCAATATCCTCTAGCATTAATAAGTGACCCCAATATATACCAGCAGTCATAGGTGGCCCCAATATCCACCATCATTAATAAATGACCCCAATATACACCACCAGTCATAGGTGGCCCCAATATCCTCTAGCATTAATAGGTGACCCCAATATACACCAGCAGTTATAGGTGTCCCCTAATATCCACCAGCACTCATAGGTGGCCCCCAATTTGATTTGACACCACGTATGAGGTTTCCAGGAAGCAAATATTGCATTTTTGCGTAATTATGAGTAATTGCAAAAATGCCATTTATGAGCAAAATTAATTACAAATTGTGCATCATAATTGCAAATGTCAAAGTAAAATTTCTAGTATTTGAAATTCGAGCTCAAGACCATTAGACACTAGTGAAGAGATGACGGTTAGTTGGAAGTTTTTGACTTTCATAACACAGTGTATACTTACAAATTTTACTCACAAACTTTGTTTCGCCCTAATGCCATATAGCCTATTTTGTATCAAATACCAAACTGCACTTATTGCAGAACTTTCGAGAGCCTATTGCGAAGTGACTATTACATGCTGCAAACCTCCTGCTGTATATTTCAGAGAAAATTCATCAAACTCTGCTAATGGATTTCACTGAAAAGGCCCATGGTTATAATTATACAACCTCCATCTGCAGTAATATAACCATCATCAGCTGTAATATTTTAAACACTGCTTTAAAATTGCAATTTAAAGGTGAGTGAGAAAACCTAGTGTAAATCACAAGTCCTGACTCCTGATAGGATTGATAATAGGATGACACAGAACTCGTTCTTTATCTGTGATATATTGTATGGCATGATTCACTGAGGCATCTCCAGAAATCTCTATCTAGTGGGGATATTGTAAGGGGCCCATCAAACCTGGGCTGGATTGTTAAATATTGTGTGCTATTATGTGGTAAACCTTCTCCTGGGTCATGTTACAAAAAAAAAACCAAAAACATATGCAGGTGTTTGAAGTTTTGAAGTGAGAATTATTATATTTTAATCAATTTAATAGACTTGGACTTGTTAAGAAATAGAAAATTCTTGCTGTAGATTGTGCATGTAACTGCAATTACACTACCAGTACTTCACAAATCTTTTGTCAGCCCCGGCTGTGTGAGCAGACACGATGCAGCCAAGGGTGGCAAATTCCAACCACATAATAGTAGACAGTCTTTACAGCAACACTGCTGGACGGATGTATTCGTCCAGATTGCCTTTGAGTGGCGATTTTTGGACAAATATATCCGTCCAGATTGGCTAAGTGGTTAAATTAAGTCCCTATCACAATGTATGGCACCGATATTTTATTTGGAAATCAAGGTGCATTTTTTCAGTTTTGCGTCCATCACTCATTACAAGCCCATAATTTTAAAAATAACAGTAATATACCTTACTACATACATATTAGAACAGTTTAGGCCCTAAGGTAACTATTTATTTTTTGTATTGTATTTTTTTATTGTTTTTACAAAAAAATAATGTGTATAGCTATTGGGGAGTGTGGGAGGTAAGGGACTAATTTTAACAGTAAAGAAATGTAATTATCTGGAAATGTTTATTTCCAGATGTAATTTTACTCTTTGGCCACAAGATGCCCTCAGAGCTTACTTCTGCACACGTAGTATTACTGCGCAAGCGGAAGTAAAGCATGGATGGGGCAGAAGAGGATTTATGAAAGATGGAGCCGTCTCGCTGACTGTGTCGGTCTTTTAAACGGGGACTTAGATCGATCTAATTGCAGCAGCTGGGCAGGCTATCTGAATGGCTATATCCATCCAGATAGACTTAAGTGGTTAATAAGTTACCCCAATATACACCATCAGACATAGGTGGCCTCCAATATCCATCAGCAATTATAAGTGACCCCAATATACACCAGCAGACATAGGTGTGACGTCCTCCAATATCCACCAGTATTAATCCGTGACCCCGATGTACAGGAGCAGACATAGGTGGCCCCAAATATCCACCAGCATTAATAAGTGACCCCAATATATACCAGCAGTCATAGGTGGCCCCAATATCCACCAGCATTAATAAGTGTACCCAATATCCACCAGCAGTCATAGGTGGCCCCAATATCCACCAGCATTAATAAGTGGCCCCAATATCCACCAGTATTAATAAGTGAACCCAATATACAAGAGCAGACATAAGTGTCCCACAATATCCTCCAGCATTAATAGGTGACCCCAATATATACCAGCAGTCATAGGTGGCCCCAATATCCACCAGCATTAATAAGTGACCCCAATATATACCAGCAGTCATAGGTGGCCCCAATATCCACCAGCATTAATAAGTGACCCCAATATATACCAGCATTCATAGGTGGCCCCAATATCCACCATCATTAATAAATGACCCCAATATACAAGGGCAGACATAGGTGTCCCACAATATCCTCCAGCATTAATAAGTGACCTCAATATACACCAGCAGTCATAGGTGGCCCCAATATCCTCTAGCATTAATAGGTGACCCCAATATACACCAGCAGTCATAGGTGTCCCCTAATATCCACCATCATTAATAAATGACCCCAATATACAAGGGCAGACATAGGTGTCCCACAATATCCTCCAGCATTAATAAGTGACCCCAATATACACCGGCAGACATAGGTGGCCCCAATATCCTCTAGCATTAATAGGTGACCCCAATATACACCAGCAGTTATAGGTGTCCCCTAATATCCACCATCATTAATAAATGACCCCAATATACAAGAGCAGACATAGGTGTCCCACAATATCCTCCAGCATTAATAAGTGACCCCAATATACACCGGCAGACATAGGTGGCCCCAATATCCTCTAGCATTATTAGGTGACCCCAATATACACCAGCAGTTATAGATGTCCCCAATATCCACCAGCATTAATAAGTGGCCCCAATATCCACCAGTATTAATAAGTGAACCCAATATACAAGAGCAGACATAAGTGTCCCATAATATCCTCCAGCATTAATAGGTGACCCCAATACATACCAGCAGTCATAGGTGGCCCCAATATCCACCAGCATTAATAAGTGACCCCAATATATACCAGCAGTCATAGGTGGCCCCAATATCCACCAGCATTAATAAGTGACCCCAATATATACCAGCAGTCATAGGTGGCCCCAATATCCACCAGCATTAATAAGTGACCCCAATATATACCAGCAGTCATAGGTGGCCCCAATATCCACCAGCATTAATAAGTGACCCCAATATATACCAGCAGTCATAGGTGGCCCCAATATCCACCATCATTAATAAATGACCCCAATATACAAGGGCAGACATAGGTGTCCCACAATATCCTCCAGCATTAATAAGTGACCTCAATATACACCAGCAGTCATAGGTGGCCCCAATATCCTCTAGCATTAATAGGTGACCCCAATATACACCAGCAGTTATAGGTGTCCCCTAATATCCACCATCATTAATAAATGACCCCAATATACAAGGGCAGACATAGGTGTCCCACAATATCCTCCAGCATTAATAAGTGACCCCAATATACACCGGCAGACATAGGTGGCCCCAATATCCTCTAGCATTATTAGGTGACCCCAATATACACCAGCAGTTATAGATGTCCCCTAATATCCACCAGCACTCATAGGTGGCCCCCAATCTGATTTGACACCATGTATGAGGTTTCCAGGAAGCAAATATTGCATTATTGCGTAATTATGAGTAATTGCAAAAATGCCATTTATGAGAAAAATTAATTACAAATTGTGCATCATAATTGCAAATGTCAAAGTAAAATTTCTAGTATTTGAAATTCGAGCTCAAGACCATTAGACACTAGTGAAGAGATGACCTTTAGTTGGAAGTTTTTGACTTTCATAACACAGTGTATACTTACAAATTTTACTCACAAACTTTGTTTCTCCCTAATGCCATTTGGCTTATTTTGTATCAAATACCAAACTACACTTATTGCAGAACTTTCAAGAGCCTTTTGCGAAGTGACTATTACACGCTGCAAACCTCCTGCTGTATATTTCAGAGAAAATTCATCAAACTCTGCTAATGGATTTCACTGAAAAGGCCCATGGTTATAATTACACAACCTCCATCTGCAGTAATATAACCATCATCAGCTGTAATATTTTAAACACTGCTTTAAAATTGCAATTGAAAGGTGAGTGAGAAAACCTAGTGTAAATCACAAGTCCTGACTCCTGATAGGATTGATAATAGGATGACACAGAACTCGTTCTTTATCTGTGATATAACATAAAAAACACACTGTGTTTCTCTTGTGTACGGTAAATACGTGACCTAATATTGTATGGCATGATTCACTGTGGCATCTGCAGAAATCTCTATCTAGTGGGGATATTGTAAGGGGCCCATCAAACCTGGGCTGGATTGTTAAATACTGTGTGCTATTACGTGGTAAACCTTCTCCTGGGTCATGTTACAAGAAAAACCAAAAACATATGCAGGTGTTTGAAGTTTTAAAGTTAGAATTATTATATTTTAATCAATTTAATAGACTTGGACTTGTTTAGAAATAGAAAATTCTTGCTGTAGATTGTGCATGTAACTGCAATTACACTATCAGTACTTCACAAATCTTTTGTCAGCCCTGGCTGTGTGAGCAGACACGATGCAGCCAAAGTTGGCAAATCCCAACCACATAATAGTAGACAGTCTTTACAGAACAAGCGACACCCATGCTAACCTAGAAATAAAAAACACATATGTAAGTAGATAAATACTAGTTCTACTTACATAACAGATGTATTGTGCTATCCACGTAATGATTCCTGTGAATTTTATAAAGGATAAGCAGAAAATCCTATTCTAGGCGGTGGCTATCTTGCTGAGCTAACACTGACATCATATCCTCCCTGACTCTTGTTTCCCTCCTCCCCTTCTCTTGCTCGTTGTGTATTCATTAGCTGCCCTCCTCCCAGAGTCTTCAGACACTCCCACTGAGGTGTATACTAGGAACTGCACTGACTTTTTTTATTTTCTCCTCCAATCGCTGAGTCACCTCAGCCTTGCTTGTAAACACAAGTGAGCAGAGGATCATGTTTCAGATTGGCTAGGCAGGTGTAACGATCGGTGGGCGCAGAGAGTATCTGATTACCGGTGATCTGCAGTATCACCGGAAATACAGATATATACCAGATTATAAGTGATCTGCAGTCTCACCGATAATCCGATATACAAACTAACCTCTGTTCACCTGAGTAGAGTGTAGTGTTTGGTGTAACAGTAACACTTAGAGGACAAGGCCTCAATGCAGCAAGGAGTACTGCACAGATTCCTTCCGCAGACCTGAGCTCTCCAAGACGGGAGGAGTCAGACTGACAGTAGGAAGGTATATCTGAAAGTGACCCTCAGGAGGAAGGATCGCTAACAGAGCGAGGAACCGCCTCTAACGGTAAGGTCGGTTCTCGAGGTCGGACAAGCCAGGTCGTACACACACGGACAGATAAAGTACAAGATCAGGAGGCAAAGGCGGAGTCAAAGTACAGGCAGGGTTCAGCAACGAGGTATCAGATATATCGGGGTACAAAATCAGGAGGCAGAAACAGAGTCAAGGAACGAGCCGGGGTTCGGCAACAGAGTATCAGAAATATCGAGGTACAAGATCAGAGTTCAGGAGGATAGTCAAAGCAGGCAAAAGTCATAACATATAATCACAATCAAACTAGTACTTTAGCTATCAACAGAATCTAGCTAAGTGTAGGATTACAGCTCCAGCTGGTCCCGGCACACTTAAGGATCTGACTACAGGTCTGAGTGCTCCCACATATGTGATCGCACGCCAGACAAAGAGCAAGTGAACAACCAGCAGTATATATACTCTAGGACCTTTCCAGGACCTCCCTAATTGCTGGTCCAATGAGAGCAGTGGAATTTGTCAGCTGACCCAGCTGGTCAGCCGACACCCTTCTAACTGCTATTTAAACTCTGCCTCTGTGCTCGCGCGCGTGTAAGTCTGAATCCTGGTGGACTATCAGTCCCAGCCACACCAGTACTGTCATGCAATGTATCTAGTGCGGGGGCCGCCTCTGATGCGGATTCCGCCGTTACCAATGCGGATTCTGCCGCACTGCCCATGCGGCATGCAGCGTTTTTTCCGCGTTGTGACGCCATGCTGGACGCGGAAACAGCCGCCTCACCTCGAGAGACGGCGGCTTTTCCGCGTTTCCTCACAGCAGGGAGATAAATGGAAGAGGAGGAATATATTATAGATAAAAAGAACTCCCAGCATTCAACTGTTTGGCACTGACTACTAAAGGGGAAGTGCACCTAAATTATGTGATAACTCCAAACCATAACACCAGAAAAAGTTTTGCAAGTTTTGAATGCAGGATTAGCATCTTTATCACTTAATACACTCAGACCAGTTGCTGTTGAAATTTGATTTTTATGGTGACAATCCCGCTTTAGTTAGTTTGCTGTAGCACTTATAATAATCCCAGTGGGGTGAAGAGATCACTGAAGATACCCTTGTAAATCAAGCCTAGTGTATATATGGTTAGCCAAGCATCCAAGGATTTTGATTCTGTTCCAACTAGAGAATTAATCAACTGACTGTCTTATATCTTCAATGATTAGATAATTTATAAGCTAAAGAAACCCTAGATTGACAACTGTTTATAAATGCAGTGTAGGACTTGTCACTTTGTATACATAACAGGCAGGAGGAATACTGGGACCTGGACCAGTTGGATAGAATTTACAGTATGCTATACTTTGTCAATTCATTCTTTACTTTAAACCAGGCGCGGAGCTAGGGGGAGTCGGGGTAGGACAAGTGCCCCGGGGTGCCTGGTCCCCAAGGGCGCCCAGCTGAGCTTCGGGGTTTTTTTTTTTTGCGGGGGGTGAGGGGAGCAGCGCAGAGAAGAGGGAGAGCTGTGCGAACGGTGGGGAAGGGGGGCCATCTCCCCCCTCCTTCCCTCACCTTAGGTGCTCTCCCACCCTCGCTCTCCCCTCCAATGTCCGGGTGGCTGGCAGCGGTGGGCGGAACTCACCTCCGTCTCGCTCCAGCGCCGGAAGTTCGGGTGCACAGCCGCTGCTCATATACCCCTAACTACATATACTGGGCATATACCCCTGGCTACCTACTCTGGGCACATATACCCCTGGCTACCTACTCTGGGCACATATACCCCTGCCTACATATACTGGGCACATATACTCCTAACTACATATACTGGGCATATACTCCTGGCTACCTACTCTGGGCACATATACCCCTGGCTACCTACTCTGGGCACATATACCCCTGCCTACGTATATTGGGCACATATACCCCTGCCTACATATATTGGGCACATATACCCCTGGCTACATATACTGGGTATAAATACCCCTGGCTACATATACTGGGCACATATACCCCTGGCTACATATACTGGGCATATATACCCCTGCCTACATATATTGGGCACATATACCCCTAACTACATATACTGGGCATATACCCCTGGCTACCTACTCTGGACACATATACCCCTGGCTACCTACTCTGGGCACATATACCCCTAACTACATATACTGGGCATATACTCCTGGCTACCTACTCTGGGCACATATACCCTGGCTACCTAATCTGGGCACATATACCCCTGCCTACATATACTGGGCACATATACCCCTAACTACATATACTGGGTACATATACCCCTGGCTACATATACTGGGTATAAATACCCCTGGCTACATATACTGGGCACATATACCCCTGGCTACATATACTGGGCATATATACCCCTGGCTACATATACTGGGCACATATACCCCTGACTATATATACTGGGCACATATTATACCCCTGGCTACATATACTGGGCACCAGGGGCGTCGCTAGCGCTATATATCCGTGGCCCATGCCCCGTATATGACTTTGAGGTGCCATGAATCTTTACCCTAGGGTGCCCAACATGGGGTGCCCCGAACATTAGGTAAGTGCGGCCGCCGATCGCTGAACATGGCGGCCGCCATGTTGTGGGAGGCGCTCGCCGCACATTGCCAGCGCAGCAGCAGCGCTAATAGGCTTCCCGGCTTCCAAGTATCCGCCCCCTGTCCAATCAGGAGCGGAGCAGCCGGAGCACCTGACAGGGTCATTGGATTTAATTGAAAGGCAGGGGACTGGAGAGAGTAGCTCCGCCCCTTGCACACGCGACTGTAAAAACAAATTAGCCAGCTGCTGACTCCCCGCATGGCGCCATATTGATTTCAAACTTGCCCGGCTCGGCTGCCATCCGCCAGATGGACACCACCGTCCTCAGGTGCCAGTGCCACTCCACATCTCCACCTCAGCTTGGCTTCCTCATTTGCCTGCCGCTGCCAGATTCGGTCCGCCAGACTCCCCACACAGACCGCCCGAGGACCGAGGACAAGGAGGTGCAGGCAAACAGATGTGCCACAGAGACCACCAGGAAAGCAGCCAGCAGCAAAAGATTACAAACAGTAAGTAAGTGGAGGCAACTGCAAGGGGTGGGGGTTGGGGGCGAACACAGACAGTAGAGGAGCAGCAGACCAACAACAGGAGTGCAGCCACAGCCAGCCCAGTAGTTCCCCCTTTCTCTCAGCTCTCCCCCCTCTCTCTCTCCTCTTCCCCCCCCCCCTCTGCCCCCTCTTTCTCTGCCCCCTCTCCTCCCTCTCTGCCCCCTCTCTCTGTCCCCTATCTCTCTTCTCTCTGCCCCCCCTCTCTGTCCCCTTCTCTCTCTCTTCTCTGCCCCCTCTCTCCTCTTGGTCCCCTCATCTCTCTCTCTCCCTCTCTCTCTCTCTCTCTCTCTCTCCTCTCAGTCCCCTCATCTCTCTCCTCTCAGTCCCCTCATCTCTCTCCTCTCAGTCCCCCACTTCTCTCTGCTTCCTTCGCTCTCTCTTTGCCCCCCCTCTCTCTTATTTCTGCCCCCTCCCTCTCTCTTCTCTCTGTCTTTCCTCCCCTCCCTCTTTTCTCTTTCTCTCTCTCTCTCTCTCTCTCTCTCTCTCTCTCTCTCTCCCCCACCCTCTCTTTCCTCCCTCTCCGCCCTCTCTTTCCTCTTTCCCCTCTTGACTCTCTCTTCCCTCCTCTCTATCCCCCCTGATTATATCTGCCACATCCCTGACGTACAGTATAAGTTGTTACTCTGTGCCTGTACTGATAGTAAACTAGCTGCAGTGTGTGCTGACCTCTGCTACCTCCAGTATGTGCAGTATAAGCTGTTACTATGTGTCTGTACTTTCAGTAAACTAGCTGCAGTGTATGCTGATCTCTGCTGCCTCCAGTATGTACAGTATAAGCTGTTACTCTGTGCCTGGACTGATAGTAAACTAGCTGCAGTGTGTGCTGACATCTACTACCTCCAGCATGTGCAGTATAAGCTGTTACTGTGTCTGTACTTATAGTAAACTAGCTGCAGTGTATGCTGATCTCTGCTACCTCCAGTATGTACAGAATAAGCTGCTACTCTGTGCCTGGACTAATAGTAAACTAGCTGCAGTGTGTGCTGATCTCTGCTACCTCCAGTATGTACAGAATAAGCTGCTACTCTGTGCCTGGACTAATAGTAAACTAGCTGCAGTGTGTGCTGATCTCTGCTACCTCCAGTATGTACAGTATAAGCTGTTACTCTGTGCCTGTACTGATAGTAAACTAGCTGCAGTGTGTGCTGATCTCTGCTACCTCCAGTATGTACAGAATAAGCTGCTACTCTGTGTCTGGACTGATAGTAAACTAGCCGCAGTGTGTGCTGATCTCTGCTACCTCCAGTATGTACAGTATGAGCTGTTACTCTGTGCCTGTACTGATAGTAAACTAGCTGCAGCATGTGCTGATCTTTGCTACCTCCAGTATGTACTGTATAAGCTGACTCTGTGCCTGTACTGATAGTAAACTAGCTGCAGTGTGTGCTTATCCCTGCTACTTTCAGTATGTAGCTGTAAAGCCTGGTACACACATACAATTTTGATTAGTCAATTTTAGCTCTGTTCATCAAATTCATTGTCTGTTGGCCCACTTACATGCAGGGGGTGGTAAAATTGGTCAGTGATTGACCATTCAAAATTGTATGTGCGTATACACCCTTTGATCTATGCCTATACTGATTGTCAATTATTTAAATAAAGGACATGGGGCTCCATCCAATATTTTGATGGGCAGGCCCGTTATCTGTAGCTTACACCGCTGCTAAGTTCATGTAAATTTGGCCCCACCCATGGCCACGCCCACTCACTGTATGGCCATGCCCATTTTTGCCGCGGCGCATACCCCCCTCACCTGGTGCCCACAGGTGCCCCCAATCTCCAAGGACCCTAGGAACGCCCCTGCTGGGCACATATAACCCTGACTACATATACTGGGCACATATACCCCTGGCTACATATACTGGGCACATATACCCCTGGCTACATATACTGGGCACATATACCCCTGACTATATATACTGGGCACATATACCCCTGGCTACATATACTGGGCACATTTACCTCTGGCTACATATACTGGGGACACATACCCCTGTCTACATATACTGGGCACATATACCCCTGGCTACCTGTTCTGTGGACATCTCTACCCCTGGCTACCTGTTCTGGGGACATCTCTACTTCTGGTCACCTATTCTGGGCACACCTATAGACCTGGGGCTACCTATTTTTGGGGAAGCACTGCTGTCAGATTGAGTGTATTTTGGGGAACTGCTGCCAGGTGAGAGGTGTCTACCATATTAAGGGGGCATTCTGCCTATTTATGTGAAATGCTGTCTATTTATGTGCCTCATGACTGCTGAATTTGTCTTTTTGGGGGCCTCATGGTTACTGAATTTGTCTTGTTGGGGGCCTCATGATTTGTTGGGGGCCTCAAGATCGCTGAATTTGTCTTGTTAGGGGCCTCAGGATTGCTAAATTTGTCTTGTTGGGGGCCTCATGATTGCTGAGTTGGTCATGTTGGGGGCCTCATGTTTGCTCATGATTGCGGAATTTGTCTTGATGGGGGGGGGGGGGCTCATGATTGCTGAATTTGTCTTGGAACATGCTGGAAGGTACATACTGAGGGAGGGTGGGTGAGCGTGAGCCTGCTAACCTCCATGTACATTTGAAGGGGCGTGACCAAATGTGGAGCACCCATAACCACGCCCACATTTGGTCACGACCCTTCACCTTAGGGGGCGCATTAATAGTCTTTGTCCCCGGGCGCTGAAAACCCTAGCTACGCCTCTGCTTTAAACTAGCCCCAAGTGGAATAACTGGATCCTTGGCTTTTTTCTGATGTGCCTTTCTGGTTCCCGGTTCCTGGCAATGCTCCACCACATTTCATCGAAGTTCCTACTTGTCTTGTCATCTTTTTCTTTTCTTTCTATAAATGTATAAGTCACTGTAGCAGCTATCACCCTCACACAAAGTAAAAATCAGATTTCTACCATCATAGACACTTTGTCCACAAAGGAACAGCCCACTGCATATCTTATTACACTTGCCTACATATGCTTAGTTGCACCTGAATATCCATTATTTATAAACCACATAGGAGAGCACTTTTTTGGGGAGAGCCTAGTCCACACTGGGGGAAATGGTAGCAGTCACTAAGTACTTGGCAGTTGCAATTTTATGGTGGCATTTTTCGGCAATCTCTCATGGCTTTGCGAATATAGCGGAGGTGCAGCAAATTGAAACACTGAACCAGTACTTTGCTGATCTTCAGCATTCAGCAAAGCACTGGAGGAGCGCTCCTGTGTGACCCAACCCCTGGTAAGGTTATGTAGGATGATGAGTCTATTAGATATTTATATTCAGTCATGTATCCATTTAAGGGACAAATAGGTGAGTTTAATCTATACATGGGCTATTTGTTTTTTGGCCCTCTTTTGTCTAAGAAAGATGGTGATGGAAGAATGGGTACCCGGAATTTGCCAAGCAAGCAGCAGCTTCAGCACTACTGGCATACAGTGTACAGACTGCTGGGGCAGATTAACAAAAAGGATTTATGGGGTATAATCTCTTCATGGAAGCAAAATTGGTAACACGTTTGATCAGAGGCTGGGGTAGCATTAGGAATTGATTTAGCATATTTTTATTATTGCCTTACTTATCATTTTAAGAAAACATATACAACATTTTCATTCTCATCAAAAATGTTAGTTTTCTAAGCCCAATGTTTAAATCTCTGTTTATAGGTACCTTTTTTTAATTAATAATCTGCGGCAGGTATATGCAGTTCAGGTTTTCTGAGATTCCTGTGATTTTACTGATCAACATTCCATATACCTCAAAATAAAGTACAAACATGTACAGTATAATAACCCACTCGCCGAATGGGCACCAGGGAATTAATACATTAAACACTAGGGTCCCAGTCCTATAGGTACTAAAATAAGACTAAATAATCTTTATTGTATACTACAATCGTAAAAAGACAGAGGTGCGCATGTGTTAGTCACCCCCTCTGCCACATAGCGCGTATAACACTGTGAAGTTCACACTACAGTTTACATTGCATGGCAAAAATAGGGTGTTGTTGCTTATCCCCCTCCACTCGCACAAGTCAGCCTGTGTGAAGTGTAGCTAGCCTCGTTCTATCCTGCAATGCCAAATGAGCTGTACCTGCTAGATAGACATGCTGATAAGTGTATTGCAGCAGTCCTCTAGAAAACTGTGGCACCTAAAGCTCAACTGCAGCTGATAACATCACAGATCTCTATCTGGGGCTAGGATACACTCTAAAATAAATAGGTGGATGCTATATACATATATACAGTGCTACTGCATTGACCGGTTTCACCATAAGGCTTCTTCAGAATGTGACATAGTGCAACGTGCTATATACAGGGCTGGATTTGTACTTTTTGCCGCCCAAGGCCCATTATCAACAGCCATCCCCCGACCCCACCCCACACCCCCTTTAACACAAACATGATTTAATGTCAGTAAGAAAGGTAACAGTACAGGCACCACAACTCTCAGTGTTGTTGGTCTTTTAAAGATTAGATGGGCATCATGAAGACAACGAATCAGGTATCTTGTACCATAGATTGCGTGCTCTAACCTGATGAAACATACGTTTTAACTGATGCAGATATAGAAAAGGCAGGTTGGGACTTGCAATTTAAAGGTATAAAACAGCTTTATTGCTCCGGCTGGTGTGGTTAAAACATAACAGTACAGTTACACATCTTTCCTACCGATTCCTTATTGCTGTGAAGTGAGGTGGAAGCGGTGGGCCGCCTAATGACCGTTTCGCTCTCCTGAGCGTCTTCTGAGGCTCTGAGCCTCAGAAGACGCTAAGGAGAGCAAAACGGTCGTCAGACGGACCACCGCTTCCACTTCACCCGACAGCAATAAGGAATCGGGTAGGAAAGATGTACTGTTATGTTTTAACCACACCAGCCGGAGCAGTAAAGGTGTTTTACACCTTTGAATTTCAAGTGCCAACAAACATGATTTATAGACTTCTTTTCCCCCAGATTACTTAATTTATTAGTTAATATATCCCCGGATACAAACATTAAGAGGCCATGGCTTTCCTTGATACAAAAATTAAGTAGCTATGCGCAACAAGATTAATTAAGTAGTCACTGGCCTCCAAATAAAACAATAACATGAATGTGGGCTATAGATAAAGGAATTTAGTAGTCACATTCCTCAGGATAAACAAATCAAGTTGTTACATGCTTTCAGATAAAACAATTACGTATTCACGTGCCTATTGAAAAAATAATTTAGCAGTCACATGCCCTCAGATAAAAAAATTAAGGAGTCACATGCCTCCAGATATGAATATAAAGTAGTCAAAAGTATCAAATAGTGGGTGCTGGCAGGGTGGGTGGGTCAAACAGCGTGTGCTGGTGGAGTGGGAGGATCAAACAGTGGGTGCTGGTGGAGTGCTGGTGGAGTGGGAGGATCAAACAGTGGGTGCTGGTGGAGTGGGAGGATCAAACAGTGGGTGCTGGTGGAATGGGAAGATCAAACGGTGGGTGCTGGTGGGTTGGGAGGATCAGACAGTGGGTGTTGGTGGGGTGGGAGGATAGATCAGACAGTGGATGCTGGTGGGGTGAGGGGATCCAACAGTGGGTGCTGTTGGGGTGGTTGGATCAGACAGTATGTGCTGGTGAAAGGGTGAGTCCAACAGAGGGTGCTGGTGGGAGTGTGGATCAGACAGTGGGTGCTGGCCGGTTGGAATGATCAGACAGTGGGCGCTGGTGGGTTGGAAGGATCAGACAGTGGGTGCTGGTGGGTGGGAGGTTGGATCAGACATTGGGTGCTGGTGGGAGGTTGGATCAGACAGTGGTACTGAGGAGAGGGTGGACCAGACAGTGGGTACTGGTGGGAGAGTGGATCAGACAGTGGGTACTGGTGGGAGGGTGGACCAGACAGTGGGTACTGGTGGGAGTTTGGATCAGACAGTGGGTACTGGTGGGAGGGTGGACCAGACAGTGGGTACTGGTGGGAGGGTGGACCAGACAGTGGGTACTGGTGGGAGTTTGGACCAGACAGTGGGTACTGGTGGGAGGGTGGACCAGACAGTGGGTGCTGGTGGGAGGGTGAACCAGACAGGGGGTACTGGTGGAAGGGTGGACCAGAGAGGGGGTACTGGTGGGAGGGTGGACCAGACAGTGGGTACAAGTGGGAGGGTGGACCAGACAGTGGGTACTGGACGGGAGAGAGTCTGCCTGCTGGTTGTTGCAGACTCGCTCCAGGCTGCACTGGGCATGGCAGGTTTCACAGAATATACAGCCGGCAGCCGCGGCTATCCCCGCCAGCTATGCACACTTGCTCAGTCATACTGAGCAAAGCAGGGCGACCGAGCTGCGGATTTGCGAAGTGGACGAGTGGCATTAAGTGTAGTTGGGGACAGGTACAGTCAAATTGTCACCCACCCTGTGGACGTTGGCACCCTAGGAATGGGCCTTGGGGGCCTTCCCCTAAATCTGGCCATGGCTATATACAATCTATATACATCCCACCACCCGCTGTACAAATAGACAGAATGTCCCCCTGCAACCCACAAAATAGCCCAATGTCACATTCTAAAGAAGCCTTATGGTGAAACCGGTCAATGCAGTAGCATTGTATATATGTATATAGCATCCACCTATTTATTTTAGAGTGTATCCCCTCCCCCTATCCTAGATACAGTTCTGTGATGTTATCAGCTGCAGTTGAGCTTTAGGTGCCACAGTTTTCTAGAGGACTGCTGCAATACACTTATCAGCATGTCTATCTAGCAAGTACAGCTCATTTGGCATTGCAGGATAGAACGGGGCTAGCTACACCTCACTCAGGCTGACTTGTGCGAGTGGAGGGGGATAAGCAACGACACCCCATGTTTGCCATGCAATGTAAACTGTAGTGTGAACTTCAGTGTTATACGCGCTATGTGGCAGAGGGGGTGACTAACACATGCACACCTGTCTTTTTACGATTGTTGTATACAATAAAGATGATTTAGTCTTATTTTAGTACCTATAGGGCTGGTCCGTGGACCCTAGTGTTTAATGTAAGCAAACCACTGTATGTCCAATTCAAATTAAAGTGTAACTGTCGGGCATAAAATAAAAAATCAATTCTTTAATTTATCTGGTAAACAAGTAATATGGATGCTTACCAGGCAATCCAAAAGTTAAAATTTCTATTACTTTTCTTGTTTATAAATGATCATTCTCCAGTTTACCTGACTCATATTTGGTACATTGCTGCACAACGGAAGTTGCAGGGCATGCTGGGTTGTCTTTTTTTGCTTTTTTATTTCCCCTCGGACTTAACTGATGTACAGAAGCAAAAAAGGACAACCCAGCATGCCCTGCAACTTCCTTTGTGCGGCAACGTACCAAATAAGAGTCAGGTAAACTGGGGAATGATCATTGATAAACAAGAAAAGTAATAGTGATTATAACTTTTGGATTGCCTGATTAGCATCCTTATTACTTGTTTACCAGATAAAAATAAAGAATTGATTTTTGATTTTGTACCCGACAGTTACACTTTAAAGCAAACCTGAAGCGAAACCTTATGATATAATGAATCGTATGTGCTGTACAGATAGCGAATAGAACATTAGTAACAAAGAAAGGCATCTTATATTTTTATTTTCAGTTATATAGCTTCTTTGTTATAACATTGCATCATTCTGTAATGTTTGCAGCTTAGAAAGCACATTCTGGGCTTGATTCACAAAAGCGTGATAACTGATAGCACGGCCTGTGCTATGCAGTTACCACGCGATATGACGCGCGCGAAGGTTTGCGCACGTAAAGGCTTACGCCCGGGTTTTAAACAAAGGTTTGTGCGTGATGATTGCGCACAAACCTTTGTTTAGCACACGGGCATAAGCCTTTACGTGCGCAAACCTGCGCGCGTGTCAGATCGCGTGGTAACTGCATAGCACGGCTGTGCTATCAGTTATCACGCTTTTGTCAATCAAGCCCCCTGTCTTTTAACCACTTCAGCCTTCAGTGTTTTTTTACCTTATGCATCTGAGCAACTTTCACCTCCCATTTATTTGCCAATAACTTTATCACTGCTTATTACAACAAAATCATCTATATCTTGTTTTTCCCACCATAAGGCTTTCTTTGGGTGGTACATTTTGCTAATAAGTCTTTTATCCTGAATGCATTTTACTGGGAACATTTTGAAAAAAAATGGGAAAAATTCATTATTTCTCAGTTTCGGCCATTATAGTTTTAAAATAATGCTACTATAATTAAAACCCATGTATATTGTTTGCCCATTTGTCCCAGTTATTATAACATTTAAATTATGTCCCTATCACAATGTATGGCGCCAATATTTTATTTGGAAATAAAGGTGCATTTTTTCAGTTTTGCATCCATCACTATTTAGAAGCCCATAATTAAAAAAAAAATAACATTAATAAACCCTCTTGACATACATAAAAAAAAAGTTCAGTCCATAAAGTAACTATTTATGTATTTTTTTAATGTCATTTTTTTTCTTTTTTTCAAAAAACTTGGTACTATGGGAGAGTGTAGGAGGGAAGCAATTAATTTTACATGTAAGTGTGTGTATTTTTATTAAATGAAATGTATTTAGATGTAATTTTACTATTTGGCCACAAGATGGCTTCAGTCATTTTTTCCATCCTGTAAGTGTCCGATCATGCTTACAGGAAGTAACTAGCCAAGAAGTGCACCCCTGACCTCGAGCTACTACTCATAAACTGCAGGCCCACATACTCACCCAGAGAGTTCACCTCCTATGTCCTTGCAGGTGTGTACATTCCTCCTGATGCTGACGTTAAAAATGCCCAGCGTGACCTTAGCGACACCATCACGCAGTGGGAGACGTCCCTTCCAGAGTCCCTGTTCATCATTATGGGAGACTTCAATAAAGCAAACCTCCGTCAAGAATTGCCACGTTACCACCAGCACATAACCTGCCCCACGAGGAATGCAAGAATTCTCGACCACTGCTACACGCCCTTAAAAGATGCTTACAAGTCCACCTCATGGGCAGCCCTGGGTTCCTCTGACCACTGCCTCATCCATCTGGTGCCCACCTATAGAAGGCGCTTGGAATCCGCCAAGCCAGTCGTGAGATCTCCTAAAGTGTGGTCATATGAGGCCAAGTTCCAACTCCAGGCCTGCTTTGACTGCACGGACTGGAAGGCCCTGGAAGCACCAGACTTGGATGAGTGGGCTGATGTTGTCTCTTCCTACATCAGCTTCTGTGAGGATTCCTGTGTTCCCTGCAGGCCCTTTAAGATCTATCCCAATGACAAACCATGGTTTTCTAACAAGCTGCGACAGCTGTGGAAGCGCAAGGAAGAGGCCCACCGGTCTGGCACCCTGGAGGACTTCAGGATGGCAAGAAACTCCCTCAACCGTGAACTGAGAACTGCAAAACGGGCATATGCGGAGAAGATGCAGCACAACCTCTGCTCAAATGACCCTCAGGCAGTCTGGAAGGGCCTCAAGGCTGCCACCAACTACAAGCCTCCCCCCCAACGAGCTTCACCAAGCCTTAAGCTAGTTGAGGACCTTAGCAACTTTTACTGCAGGTTTGAGGACCCGGCAGCCTTGAGGGGGCACCCAACACCTCCCGCCCTCCCCAACTCCTCCCCTGTAAGTAATGAAGTCGGCTCATGCTCAGGCCCACTGGGAGTAACTGAGGCCGACGTTCAGCATCTCTTGTCTACTCTAAACGCGAGGAAGGCCCCCGGCCCGGATGGCGTGTCACCAACATGTCTGAAGTCTTGCTCACGTCAGCTAGCCCCCATCCTCACCTCTGTCTTGGCCAGGTCTCTTAGTGAAGGGAAGGTCCCTACTTGCTCCAAGAGATCCACCATCATCCCTGTACCGAAAAAGCAAGGAGGATCCGACCTAAACAATTTCAGGCCTGTGGCCCTGACATCCGTGGTCATGAAGACCTTTGAAAGAGTTGTCCTGTCCCTCCTCAAACACACCACATTGGACCGACTGGATCCACTCCAGTTTGCGTACAGAACAAACAGGTCCACCGATGATGCCATCAATATGTGCCTGGAGTTTATCACGGATCACCTGGACAGGCCAGACTCGTATGCCAGAGTCCTTCTCCTGGACTTCAGTTCGGCCTTTAATACAATTTGCCCCCGCATCCTGCAGGACAATCTCATGGAACTCAATGTCCACCCAACTCTCCGCCTTTGGATTACAGACTTTCTCTCAAACAGGTCCCAGGTTGTCAAACTGGGCGAGATCACCTCCAGTCCCAGAGTGACCAACATAGGAGCCCCCCAGGGCTGTGTCCTGTCACCATTCCTGTTCTCTCTTTACACCAACAACTGCACTTCCACTGTTAACTCTGTCAAAGTCATCAAATTTGCGGACGACACTACAATTGTTGGCCTGGTCAGCAAGGGCGATGAGCAGGCCTACCGACAGGAGGTAGACAGAGTCTGCAATTGGTGCAGAGAGAATAGGCTAGTCCTAAACACAACCAAAACCGTTGAGATGGTCATTGACTTCAGGAAACATGCCACTAACCCACCCCCAATCTATATAGACGGAACTGAAGTTGCAAGGGTATCTAGTGTCCGCCTCCTGGGCACAACCATCTCTGATGACCTGACCTGGAGGGCAAACACCATCTCAACTCAGAAGAAGGCGCAGCAAAGACTCTTCTTTCTACGCCAACTAAAGAAGTTTGGCATGGCCCAGGAACTTCTGAGATCCTTCTACTCCGCCACCATTGAGTCGGTCCTTTGCTCGTCCATCCTGGTCTGGTACGCTAGCTCCTCCGCCAGCGACAGATACAAAATTCAGAGGGTCATCAGCTCAGCGGAGAGAACAATTAGGAAACCTCTACCCCCCTTAGATCTCATCCACAACACTAGACTGCTCTCCAGAGCAATGAAAATCGCTGGCGACCTCTCCCACCCAGGTCACAGCCTCTTTAGCCGGCACAAATCGGGCCGGAGGTTCCGGTCCATCTCATCCAGGACTACAAGACGCAGGAACACTTTTTTCCCCACGGCCGTTAGACTCTTGAACTCTGCCCTCTCCACAAACCCTTCCCCCCATAGCCGCCTACAGACTGTCATCTGACCGTGTTGCTGCTGCCCTGATCACTGTTCTTGCTATAGTGTGCATTAGTACTACTCTTTACCTTCTGTAACATGTTGCTGACTCTGTAAACTTGTGTTGTCTTACCAATGTCATGTTACTTTTACTGTGCCATATCTCCGTGCCAAATCCAATTCCGGGCACGGTCCAGCCGTGCTTGGCGAAATAAAGAGATTCTGATCAGATTCTGATTCTGATTCTAAAGGGAGGACGTGAAACTTTTTTTTTCTTCTGAATGATCACAGCTTCTCATAGAAGCCGCCGATCATCATCATCATCATGGACTTAGATCAATGAATGGGAACTGCGTTCCCATTCAGTGATCTCCGAGCTAACGGGCGGCGGCACGGGAGCATGCGTGTTCGCCTGCAGGAGCGTACAGCTGCTGGGAAGCAGCATTTTGGACGTAGCAGCTACGTCCAAAAGGCTTCAATGGCTAAGCTATAAAACAAAATAGAAATAATGACCCTTTGAACTCTCCTGTAGTAAAATCTTATCTCAAACTGTCTCTCACTGTTTCTTTGCCCTTAAAGTGTTTCAGATAACAGGACTGTATCCCACCCATGTTGGGTCAAAGAGCTCAGACAAGATCTTTTGTATAGATAACAACTGAAGTTTTTTTTAACTCTTCCTGTATTGTAAAACATTGTCAGATTTTATTTTATTTGCTACTAATGTTCAATTTATTAGCAGTGCTACACATACAATTCATTATCTCATACGTTTATTTTGGCTTTAGGTTTGCTTTAAGAAACACGTGGGTTGACTTATACTCAGGTCAGTCTATATTCTATTCTTATTCTTATTCGAATTAAAATGATCCTCAATTACAGTACATGACTTGTTCTCCCCAATGTAGAGTAGAGCAGGAGTGGGTATAGCTACCTGTGACATTGTGCCTGCACTCCCTCTGTGCCATCTGCCCTCATCTTCCATGGGCTATCCACACATTCTTGCTTATCTCCCATTGACACTCAGGAGTTGGCTGGAGAAATCATTGCAAAGAAAGGAGAGCAGGCATGATGTCACAAGTAGCTGCATCTGCTCTTTATATGCTTCCCTGCTCCACTCTGCCTGGTGGAGTGAGGAGATACAACAAGGAGCAGTACTTGTGGAGGACATAGCATCATGTGATATACAGTATGCATGTTTGGAGAATATATTTATATTGTACTTTCATATCATGTGATATGAAGCTATTAATACTGACATAGCAGGGAATGCCTTGTGTTCTCAGTGTAAATAATACCAAACAAAGAAAGGAATTCTGTGAATCTGCCATTTATGACAGGCCTTTGATAAAAGGAACCTAAACTGAGAGAGATATGGATGTTTCCTTTTAAACAATACCAGTTGCCTGGCAGCCCTGCTGATCTCTTTGGCTACAGTGGTGGCTGAATCACACACCTGAAACAAGCATGCAGCTAATCCAGTCTGACTTCAGTCAGAGCACCTGATCTATATGCTTGTTGAGGGGCTGTGGCTAAAAAGTATTAGAGACACAGGATCAGCAGGAGAGTCAGGCAACTCGTATTATTTTAAAAGGAAAAACCCATATCCTACTCAGTTAACGTTCCCTTTAATGCTCCTCCTACTCAGTTTTGTAAGAATAATATGGCCTTTGCTGAGCAACTCTGATGGTTGTCTTATTACAGAATTCTGTCATTTGCACTAGGCCACCAAGGCTGGAGGTGTCCTGGATGTTGTTCTCTACTGCCTAAAGTGTTTGCAGTGTTTATTATGCTATTCTAAAGGTATGTTTACCCAGTCACTGCTATTTAACTGCCTTATCTGGTGAAATGAATTCCTTAAAGGGGAACTGAAGAGAGAGGTATATGGAGGCTGCCATGTTTATTTCCTTTTAAGCAATACCAGTTGCCTGGCAGCCCTGCTGTTCCTCTGCCTCTAATACTATTAGCCATAGCCCCTGAACAAGCATGCAGCAGATCAGGTGTTTCAGACTTTAAAGTCAGATCTGACAAGACTAGCTGCATGTGCATGCTTGTTTCTGGTGTTATTCAGATACTACTGCAGAGAAATAGACCAACAGGGCTGCCAGGAAACTGGTATTGATTAAAAGGAAATAAATATGGCAGCCTCCGTTTACCTCTTACTTCAGTTTCCTTCCAAGTTTAGTGTTATTAACCCTTTAGCCACTGCATTTGGAAAACTGTATGTGCGCTACAGGGCCACCCCCCGGCAAGCTGTGCAGAGTGGCGCAGGAAGCCCGTTCATATTCACTTGTTCTGGATGCTGTATCAGCTCTCCTCTTCCTCCATCGACTCTCCTCTTCTTCCACTGAGCATCGCTATAATGCTAACATCCCTTTCCGGGTCCTGATCACATGATCTGACATGTTATTGGGACCCAGAGGATGATGTCAGCAAGACACTCTTTCATCACTGAGCGTCATTGCAATGCTGTCATCATCCTCTGGGTCCCCATCACATTTCATATCTCATGACTGACCCAGAACAGGATGTTGGGATTACAGCACTGCGGCTGGAAGAAGGGAAGAGCTGATCCAGGGTCCGGATCTGGTAAATATTAAGCGCTTCCTTCTGCTCTGCATGGCTGCATTAGGCAGCCCGAGATTAACCGGCTGGCAATGTCCTGCCCTGAGTTATGTCACGTGACACAATGCAGGCAGGTCTGCTGAATATTCATCAATGCAAAACAGAAATGTCTATCCATGGGCGTAACTGGTTAATATAGAGCATATGGCAGACACTGACATACAGTGCGCAACCGCCCCCACCTCCCCGGGTCAGAGCCCCTTCCACTCTAAAAACCATATCCTTTCTACATTTGTTATGGTTGTGTATGTCTTTTTTGTTTAGGGATTCAGGTAACGTTACTTTTTTGGTAATATCTCTTCTTTTTTCCTGTCCTTTTTTCTAACAGTAAGCCAAGTGTGCCCTACATACAGAAGTTAAATAGCCATGCTTCCCAGATAATATAAGTAATATGATCTAAGGTCTAAGTGATGGGGAGGCATGGAGGCAGGCATGGCGGGGCAGCACAGGGGCAAGCATGGTGGTGCAGCACAGGAGCAGGCATGGTTCCCATGGTGCTGTGGCACCCATGGCATGAGCCATGCCTGTACCCCTCTAGATATGCCTCTGTGTCTATCATATATGTTTTCCTAACAAAGCTGTATTCACAAATACACAGTGAGAAAGTTATTGAATTCACCACCGCAGGAGGCAATCTGAGACAAAGGGAAGTCACCAAATATCTTTATCGGCATAGTTTATTAGCAATGCCTTCACAACAAGTATAGCAGTATCACCAACCATGCATTGTCAACAAACCATTTGCCAATGTAGGTCTGAGATCAAGAAGAATTAACACTCATTATTATCCAAGCAGTTGCTCTAAACCCTTTAAAAACCTAAATGACCCTGAATATTATTAATTATGTTGAATTGTATTCACATCCTGCTTAAGGTTCAGGTGTAAACGGATAGTCTACAAAGAGTTAAATGTGTTCCAGGCAGATGAAATGCTATTGAGAAATCTGTGCATGGTATTTATTGTGAGAGCTCTATGCAGGTTTGTGTGTGTGAAGAGGTGGCTTCTATTCATGACATGCTAGGGGTTATGGTAAGAATATGTGCTTTATATTAGTATAACCTTGTCTGGATGATATAGGAAAACTAATTTGCCTTATTTACATATGGCACAATCTTTCCAGCATTCAAGGGTTTGTCAGAACCAGGAACATTGTGCATTTCCATGGTAACAGATGGCATGCTGGCAGTATCTAGCTTGTTGCAGTTTCAGCTAGGCAGGCCAGCAATTAATCAGCCATCTACATGAGCAAAATTCTTTGTGTGTGAATGGCACTGCTCCTCTGTAGTGCTGTCTGTGCTTTTACAATTTCTGTATTCCTGCCGTGTGAATTACTTTTTGGTTCTTTGTATTAATTTTTCCATTTGCTTCCAAAGCCACGAAGCAAAGAATGTTAAAAAAAAATATTCTGCTGTGACCTGTAATATATTTCATCAGCACCTTAACCTTGAGAAAAGGCTTCCAGTGTATTTAGAAAGCAAATTCATATGAAAAGCTATTCTGCCAAAATTCCTTCTTAGTAAGATTATATATAATTTGTTCCAAAAATATGCATAGGTCTTCTACCTATCAGTGAACTTGGACTAGGATTTTGGTGACTGGTTGAAAATGTGTTTAATAATGAAAATATGAATTTGAAATTATTTTAAATGAGTGCTGAAATAAGTAATGTTAAAATACTTTATCTGTAGTGATCACTATAGAACATTCATGTGAAGAAAATCACTAGAGAAAATATCAGTGAAGACTAGAGCACTATAAAAAAAGCTAAAGAAAATACCAGCAGAGGATCTACAGAAAGTACCCATGTAGATCACTACAAAAATTGGAGCAGAGAAAGTGTGTGCAGATCACCACAGAAAATATCAGTGAAGACCACTACCGAAAATACCAGTGAAGCTCAATACAGAAAATATGTGTAGAGATCCCTACAACAATGCTTGTGGGGATCAGGGTTGCTCTTCAAATTCGTGAATTCTAATTTACCCGTGACCACGGGTAGTTTTTTATGAATCCAGAAGTCGAATTCGAAGGTCTATACCGATCACGAATTCGAATGTATCCGAATTTTACTCTCGAATTTGGCCGTGATCACGGGTGTTAATACCGTGATCACGAATTCGGATTCAGCTACTGTTGCCTAAAACCCGCGACTTTAAGGGTTAATAGCAAAGCCCCGTTAAATGCCAGAATCACCAAATTTGCAGGTTATGTTAAGAAGAAAAGTGGGAGCAAGGGGAATTTTTCTTTTACAGAAAGACCTTATACGTTTTGAGAAAATCTATTTTAAAAGTTCAAAGAAAAAAACGATACATTTAAATGCCGGTCAATGACAGATCGTGGGAAATATTTCCCAGCAGTTAATAGCAAAGGCCTCTTACATCCTAGCAACCCCAAATTTGCAGGATTTGTTAAAAAGATAGTGGTAAACAATATTTTAAAAAATATATATATATTTTTGGGGAATGTTCTGAGTGTGGGAAATCTGAAATAGAAATGGTGTGGGGTCCCCCCTCCCAAGCCTCTGTAACCCCTTGTCCCCCATGCAGGCTGGGATAGCCAGAATGTGGAGCCCCGGCCGACTAGGGCTTCGCACCCTGAGCTATACCAGCCCGCATGTTCCATGGTGTGGGGGGGCTCCGGGGGAGAGGGGCGGCCAAGCCCTTGTCCAATCCATGGACAAGGGGCTCTTACCCACCTCCGATGCCCCAGGAGGAGGTGGGGGAAACGACTCCCAGGGGGGGTTCATGGTGGCATCTGGGAGTCCTCTTTGAGAAGATGCCCACCCCCTCCCAGGAGAAATGAGTATAGAGGTACCCCTTACCCATTTCCACAAAGGGTTAAATGAAATAAAAATACAACCACCAAAAAAGTATTTTATTATTCTAAATTAACCATAAATACTTACCTGTACCTTTAAAAAAATGTTCCCACGCCCATATCCTCGGTAAATGATCCAACGTATACAGTATCCTCCAATCTTGCGATCCTTAAATAAGCTGATTGAAGATCTCCCACAGCAATTAGCTATACTACACCTTAGAATGCGTCCTGCTGACGCATAGCGCTGGCTCCCGCTGTCCTCCCCGCCTCCTCACCTGTCACCCTCACCTAGCCTGGCACCCGGTGCATCCATGGGTGCACCGGGTGCCAGCCTAGGTGAGGGTGACAGGTGCAGGCAGGTGGGGAGAGACAGCGGGAGCCGACAGCTATACATCCTGCACAGCCCGCATTCTAAGGTATAGTATCAATGAGCCGGTTCTTTTTGTATTGAATCGAATTAATCGGCTCTGAACCGATTCATTCGATTCAGTACAAAAAGAACCGGCTCATTGATGAGCCGGTTACTATACCTTAGAATGCGGGCTATGCAGGACGTATAGCTGCCGGCTCCCGCTGTCTCTCCCCACCTGCCTGCACCGGGTGCCAGGCTAGGTGAGGGTGACAGGTGAGGAGGCAGGGAGGACAGCGGGAGCCAGCGCTATGCGTCGGCAGGACGCACTCTAAGGTATAGTATAGCTAATTGCCGTGGGAGATCCTCAATCAACTTAATTGAAGATCGCAAGATTGGAGGATACTGTATACTGTATATGAGGATATGGGTGTGGGAACATTTTTTGAAAGGTACAGGGAAGTATTTATGGTTAATTTAGAATAATAAAATACTTTTTTTGTGGTTGTGTTTTTATTTCATTTAACCCTTTGTGGAAATGCATTTCTCCTGGGAGGGGGGTGGGCACCTGGGGTCCCCTTCTTAAAGGGGACTCCCAGAATGGGGGACAAGGGGTTACAGAGGCTCGGGAAGGGGGATCCTATGCCATTTTTTTTTCAGATTTCCCACACTCAGAACATTCCCCAAAAATAAAAATGTTTAATTTTTTTAAAAAATATTGTTTCCCACTATCTTTTTAACATATCCTGCAAAATTGCTAGGATGTAAGGGGGCTTTGCTATTAACTGCTGGGAAATATTTCCCACGATCTGTCATTGACCGGCCTTTAAATGTATCGTTTTTTTCTTTAAACTTTTAAAATCGTTTTTTCTCTCCAAAAGTGTAAGGTCTTTTTGAAAAAAAAAAATTCCCCTTGCTTCCACTTTTCTTCTTAACATAACCTGCAAATTTGGTGATTCTGGCATTTAAGGGGGCTTTGCAATTAACCCTTAAATTCAGCGGGTTTTGAATCACGAATTCGTGATCACAGCCAAATTTTCCCCTGACCCGGATTCGAATGAATCCACCCAAATCGAATTCGAGTCCATTCAAACCGGACGAAACCGAATTTGACCTGAAACCGAATTTGAATGTACTCGAATCGAGTTTGTGTACATTTGAGCATCACTGGTGGAGATTAGTACAGAAAATACTTGTGATGATAACTTCAAAAAATACCACTACCAAGAGCTCTACAGAAATACCTATAAAGATTACTACAGAAAACCCACTGAAGATCACTACAGAAAATACCAGCTGAGGAGCTACGGAAAGTATAGGAACAGTACGGTAGCTTAGTGGTTAGCTCTCTCACCTTACAGCGCAGGATCCACTGTTCTAATCTGCCAGGGCACTATCTGCACAGAGTTTGTATGTTCTCCCTGTGTCTACGTGGCTTTCCTCCAGGCTCTCAGTTTTCCCCTCACATCCCAAAAACATATAGATAAGTTAATTGGCTTCCCGCTAAATTGGCCCTAGACTATGACACATACACTACACAATACACACATAGACATTTGACTATGGCAGGGATTAGATTGTGAGCTTCTCTGAGGGACAGTTAAATGACGAGGCAATATATGCTATGTACAGCGCTGCGGAAGATATTGGTGTTATATAAAGGCTAAATAATAATAATAATTGAGCACTACAGAAAATATCAGTGACGATCACTATAACAAATACCAAAGAAGATCACAACAGAAAATACCAGTGAACCAGTGAAGCTCACTACAGAAAATATGTGTAAAGATCACTACAACAATGCTTGTGGGGATCAGTACAGAAAATACTTGTAATGATAACTACAAACAATACCACTAAAGATCTCTACAGAAATACCTATAAAGATCTCTACAGAAAATACCAGTGAAGATTAAAGATGGCCCAAACCTACGATTTTCGGTTTGTGAACCGCGAACGCGAACTTCCGCAAAATTTCAATTTGCACGAACTTCCGCGAACCGCAATAGACTTCAATGGGGAGGCAAACTTTTAAAGCTAGAAGCATTTATGATGGCCACAAAAGTGATGAAAAAGATGTTTCAAGGGGTCTAACATCTGAGTTTTTGCATGGATGACCTGGGTTTGACGCAAAGCAGTGTTTTAAGGGCAGAAATCACATCGTATGCTAAATTGGAGGCCTAAAGTGCTTTAAAACATCTTGCATGTGTATACATCATTCAGATAGTGTAATTAGTGTACTGCTTCACACTGACAGACCAAACTCACTGTGTAACGCATCGCACACAGCTGTTTGTGTAGTGATGGCCGTGCTGGACTGGTGGTGCGCACCATGGCCAGAGTGCAGGCCATGCCGGTTTTCAAGCCCATATGGTCGGGCTGAGGTAGCTGAATGACAGAACAACAGTGACTGAGTGTCCAGCTGATCGAATTTGGTCTGTCCACAATGAAGCAATTACCTTATTATCTTGAGTGTGCCCCCCCCTCCCCCGAGACACTCATATAGCCGGCGGTCATTGCTTCAGGTGATACGCAAGCCCCTTCACCGTGGCAAGGTAACGATCACAAAGGGGAATTGACACATGTACATGCCTTTTGTGTTGTTGTTGCATTTGCAGTGCAGCCAGAAAAATTAGGCAGGCATGTACACGCAGCGGCCTTAAAAATTCAGGAATCCGCCTGGAGTCCTAGACCCTGTTGGTGGTAGTGGAGAAGGCAGTCAAGCGGCCTGCAGGCAGAGATGATGTGTGGGGAACGACTTAGTCATGGGGCAGGCAGTCACACGGCGTGCAGGCAGAGATGCTGTGTGTGGGGACTGACTTAGTCTTCGGGCGGACAGTAGCCCTCAGGGATCCATGCCTCATTCATTTTGATAAAGGTGAGGTACTGAACACTTTTGTGACTTAGGCGACTTCTCTTCTCAGTGACAATGCCTCCAGCTGCACTGAAGGTCCTTTCTGACAGGACGTTTGAGGCAGGGCAAGACAGAAGTTGGATGGCAAATTGTGACAGCTCTGGCCACAGGTTAAGCCTGCACACCCAGTAGTCCAAGGGTTCATCGCTGCTCACAGTGTCTACATCCACACTTAAGGCCAGGTAGTCGGCTACCTGCCGGTCCAGGCGTTGGTGGAGGGTGGATCTGGAAGGGCTAAGGCGAGGCGTTGGACTAAAGAATTTCCGCATGTCCGACATAACCATGAGATCGCTGGAGCGTCCTGTCCTTGCCTGCATGGGCATGGGAGGAGGATTACTGGCAATGGCACCTTTATTCTGTTGTGCTGTGACGTCACCCTTAAACGCATTGTAAAGCATAGCTGCCAGTTTGTTCTGTATACCGTGATGTGCTGCATCCTTTCCGCCTTCAGGTGAGTTAGTAACATCTCTGCCACTTTGTCCCTATACCGAGGGTCTAGTAGCGTGGCCACAATGTGCACCTGTCACACACAGACAGGTACCGGACAGGCACAGTGACACTGCGTGCGCTCATGTAGGTAGGTGGGTGCTCTGAAGTGAACAACAGGTAGGTATATGCAGTGATGGGTATTACAATGTGCACCTGTCACACACAGACAGATACCGGACAGGCACAGTGACACTGCATGCGCTCACGTAGGTAGGTGGGTGCACTGAAGGGAACAACAGGTAGGTATATGCAGTGATGGGTATTACAAATCTGCACCTGGCACAGTAGTAATTACCACCAAGGGGCCAAAGGCCAGCTGCAACTGAATGACAGGGCTGTATATAATGCAAGTGTGCCACACACAAAAAAAAATAGATCACCAGAACAAGATTAGCTCTCAAAAGAGCTGTTGAGGGGTGCTTTTTTTTTTTAGCAATAAGAGCAAGCAAGGAGCAAGCTAACAAGCCTACAAGAGCCTAACTAAGCTTTCCCTATATCTCTCTCTGCAGCAGCTCCCCCTTCTCTAATTACTGCAGGCATACGAGTGAGTGAAAAACCTGAAGCTGCCTGCCTTTTATAAGGGGGGTGGGGCTCCAGGAGAGAGTGTAGCCTGATTGGCTACAATGTGCCTGCTGACTGTGATGTAGAGGGTCAAAGTTGACCCTCATGATGCACTGTGGGGGCGAATTGAACTTCCAGTAAAGTTTGTGGTTCTCTGCGATCGCGAACCACCGAAGTTCGCCGGTTCCCGTTCGCCGGCGGACCATTCGGCCCATCTCTACTGAAGATCACTACAGAAAATACCGGTGCAAATAACCACAGAAAATATCATAGGATATGCGTACAGGAACGGCCTGTGTTTGACAGACACTGCAGAAAACACAGTGAACATCACTACAGAAAATACCCATGGGGATCAGTATAGAAAATGCTAGTTAGGACACCGACAGAAAATACCACTGAAGAAGACAGCACTGATTACTACATGAAATACCAGCTGAGGAGCTACAGAAAGTCCCCATGTAGATCACTACAGAAAATATCAGAAAAGAACACTACAAAAAATACCAAAGAAGATCACTACAGAAAATATAAGTGAAGATCACTACAGAAAATACCAAAATAGATCACTACAGACAATATCAGCGACTATCACTACAGAATATACCAGTGAACCAGTTAAACTCACTACAGAAAATACCAATGGAAATCACTACAGAAAATACCCATGGAGATCACTACAGAAAATACCCATGGAAATCACTACAGAAAATACCCATGAAAATCACTACAGAAAATACCCATGGAGATCACTACAGAAAATGCCTATGGAGATCACTACAGAAAATACCCATGGAGATTACTACAGATAATGCATTTGGAGATCACTACAGAAACTGCCTTTGTAGATCACCACAGAAAATACCCATGGAGATCCTTACAGAAAATACCCATGGAGATCCTTACAGAAAATACCCCCCCAAAAAAACCACTACAGAAAATACCCATGGAGATCACTACAGAAAATAACCATGTAAATCACTACAGAAAATACCTATAGAAATCACTACAGCAAATACCCATGGACATCACTACAGAAAATACCCATGAAGATCAATACAGAAAATACCTATGGAGATAACTTCAGAAAATGCCTTTGGAGATCATTACAGGACATTCCCATGAAAATCATTACAAAAAATACCTGTGGAGACCACTACAGAAAATACCTATGGAAATAATTACAGAAAATATACATGGAGATCATTACAGAAAATACCCATGAAGATCACTACAGAAAATACCCATGGAAATCACTACAGAAAATACTCATGGAAATTACTACAGAAAATGCCTATGGAGACCACTGCAGAAATGCCTTTGGAGATAACTACAGAAAATTCCCATGAAGATCACTACAGAAGCTACCCATGGAGATCACTACAGAAAATACCCATGGAAATCACTACAGAAAATACCCATGGAAATCACTACAGAAAATATCCATGAAAATCACTACAGAAAATACCCATGGAAATCACTGCAGAAAATACCCATGAAGATCACTACAGAAAATACCCATGAAGATCATTACAGAAAATACCCAAGGAGATCACTACAGAAAGTGCATTTAAAGATCACTACAGGAAATACCCATCGAAATCATTACAGAAAATACCCATGGAGATCACTACAGAAAATACCCAAGGAGATCACTACAGAAAATACCCATGGAAATCTCTACAGAATATACCCATGGAAATCACTACAGAAAATACCCATGGAGATCATTACAGAAAATACCCATGGAGATATCTACAGAAAATACCCATGAAGATCACTACAGAAAATACCCATGGGAATCACTACAGAAAATACCCATGGAAATCACTACAGAAAATACCCATGAAGATTATTACAGAAAATACCCATGGAGATCACTACAGGAAGTGCATTTGAAGATCACTACAGGAAATACCCATGGAAATAATTACAGAAAATACCCATGGAGATCACTACAGAAAATACCCATGGAGATCACTACAGAAAATACCCATGGAGATTACTAAAGAAAATACCCATGGAAATCACTTAGAAAATACCCATGGAGATAACTACAGAAAATACCCATGAAGATCAGTACAGAAAATACCCATGGAGATCATTACAGAAAATACCCATGGAGACCACTACAGAAAATACCCATGGAGATCACTACAGAAAACACACATGGAGATCACTACAGAAAATACCCATGGAAATCACTTAGAAAATACCCATGGAGATCATTACAGAAAATACCCAATGAGATCATTACAGAAAATACCCATGGAAACCACTACAGAAAATACCCATGGGGATCAGTACAGAAAATACCCATGGAGATCAGTACAGAAAATACCAATGAAGATCACCACAGAAAATACCCATGGAGATCACTATAGAAAATGCCTTTGGAGATCACTACAGGAAATACCCATGGAAATCATTACAGAAAATACCTGTGGATACCACTACAGAAAATACCTATGGAAATCATTACAGAAAATACCCATGGAATTCACTACAGAAAATACCCATGGAGATCACTACAGAAAATACCTATGGAAATCACTACAGAAAATACCCAAGGAGATCACTACAGAAACTACCCGTTAATATCACATTGATAATACTTCTAAAGGTGTCCCCTAATGGTACAATGTTGACTGTTCAATCTTACCACTTATGTAATATGAGAGACTAACTAAAGTATCCATTTAAAGTATTTTCACTCAGTTTACCCTTCTCCTACATAGATTTTGCAAGATATAAACCTGATATATGAGCAGCCAAGTGTAATGATCGGTGTCAACACGCAGAGAGAATCTGATTATTGGCAATCTGCAGAATCACCAGCAATGCAGATATACACCAGATTATGGATGATCTGCAGAATCACCAATAATCCAGGTATGTCTAACCTCTGGACACCTGAGATATGAGTGTATAGAATAACAGTAACACTTTGAGCGAGAACCACCAGAGGAACTGGAGGTAGGACGATGAAGGGAATTCACCCCAGATTGTGGGTGAATCCCTATAGGCCAAGGGCTCCCTAGGAGAGGGGCCTGGGTTAGGTTGCAGGATGCCCTGCTGCTAAATGAACAAACTTGCCCTACTGGATGAGAGATCCTAGCTCTCTACACCCTAGTGGCGGGCTAAAGTAGTACAGATACACAGTGCTAGTCTTGGGTGTGAGGTTTGTAGTTACAGCACCCTGGAACTAGCATAACATAGCATTGACACAGTTTCCTAGGCTTGGGTGTGAGGTCCGTAGTCACCACACCCTGGAACTAGTCTATAGCATAACATAGTATTGACACAGTTTCCTAGGCTTGGGTGTGAGGTCCGTAGTCACCACACCCTGGAACTAGTCTATAGCATAACATAGCATTGAGACAGTTTCCTAGGCTTGGGTGTGAGGTTCGTAGTCACAACACCCTGGAACTGGTCTATAGCATAACATAGCATTGAGACAGTTTCCTAGGCTTGGGTGTGAGGTCCGTAGTCACAACACCCTGGAACTAGTCTATAGCATAACATAGCATTAAGACAGTTTCCTAGGCTTGGGTGTGATGTCCGTAGTCACAACACTCTGGAACTAATCTATAGCATAACATAGCATTGAGACAGTTTCCTAGGCTTGGGTGTGAGGTCCGTTGTCACAACACCCTGGAACTAGTCTATAGCATAACATAACATAACATGCGAGAGTATTCTAGCTCAGTGTGATTTCCCAGGTCCGTCCTGGTTCTAACACACTGTAGGATCTGACTGAGGTCTGTGTGCTAACACATAAAGCATTTGCAACGGCAGACAACGTGAGACTGAGTGACGCGTGGTTATATAGTGCAGCGCTGATCAGCGCCACCCAGTCCCTTCCAGCCAATCCGCATACACCCTCAGATCAGCTGACCAAGGGAGTCAGCTGATCCATCTCTGCTTCCCATAAAGCTTCTGCCTCTCCGCGTGCGCGTGTATTCCTCAGCCTATGTGCACAGGAAGGCTGAACCAGATCAGACACATGTCGCCGCGTGTAAACCGCCGGACTAGACGCGGAAACAGCCGCCACGCCGTCAGAGGACGCGGCGGCTATTCCGCAATCCTTCACACCAAGCAGGTTGAATTATGCACCACTTTAAATAGAGGAGCTACTGACATGTTTATTCAATAACTATAATTCATATGCATGCTTGGAGTAGCTGCATGAACAATAAACATTCTCCTTTATTTATCTATGAACATGTAAGGGACATTTAATGACTTAGCACTAATATATTAGTGTATATAGTATATTACAATTACCCCCATACAACTATAGTAGAGTCTCAGTTATCCAGAGCTCAGCTAACCAGCAGTCTCAACCAACCAGCACAAATACCTGGCATTACTCACAGTGGTGAAGGCCAACTTCTTAGGCTGTCAGTGGGCTTTGCTGTGCTTAAAGACTGGGTTCCACACCATGTTCAGTAAATAAGGGCACGAGAAAGGAGGGTCCGGGGTGAAGCCAGAATTTCAAAATATTGCTTATAACAATGTTTTTATTGTTTCTTCAACTTTATCTCCATTATAATAATAAATATGTTAAAAACAACTGTATTAAAAGGGTGCGGGGTGAAGCTGAAATTTTAAAATATTGTATATAACAATGTTATTTTTTTTACTGTTTTTTTTTCATGAATATCTCAGTTAGATGGGCCAAACTGTTCTGCCGGTGAATAGTTCGCAGCAAACAAGGGATATTCGAAATCCGCGTCTAGCACAAATTTTTTCAAAGAAAAGTTTTCATTTGCGGTTTTCCCATAAACTTTAATGGATGTAGCAAAGCCCCTTTATGTGCTAGAAACACCACATTTTCAGGGTAGGTGGAGGGGGACAATGGGTACAAGAGAAAAAATGTTTTAAAAAGATGTTATGGTTTTTGAGAAAATCGATTTTAAAGTTTCATAGGAAAAAAAGAATGACAAAGTAGTGTAACAGTAATGATAACAGTAGTGTAAATTTACATATATCAAAAGAGAGAGCAATAAATGTCATGACGGGGTATCCAGTGCGCACAGACCCCCTGGAAACCTCTCCGAAGTGGCAACACCGCTTTGGCCAGGGATCGCTAAACAGCCGCAATATGGCTGTATAAAGATCCCTGGCAACTTTACCTATTTTTTTAAAACATTTTTTTTTATGTTCAAAGTGTGGGGAATCTAAAAAAAAATGATGTGGGGTCTTCCCTCCCAATCCTCTTTAACCCCTTGCCCCCCATGCAGGCTGGGATAGCCAGAACAGAATGCAGAGCCCTGGCTCCTGATCAGGGTGCTATGGGTTCTCCAGGGTGACATTGTAGGTGTGCACTATAGGTGTGGTGGGCGAGCAGGAGAGCAGGAGCCGCGGAGGACAGAGAGGGATACACAACTCTAGATATATTTAGTATAGCAGAGCTAAAGCATCTTTGAATTTGGCTCCAAGGCTTCCCATTGGTCTGTTAATAGACAATTGAAAAAACATAACCTGCTCAGATCAGCTTTTATTTCTGCTGAGGCACACAGATGGCGAAGTCAAAATATGACATTGACACCATGAACACATTAGTGAAACTGCCTTGCAGCATGGATACATGAGTCCAACCTGCTTTGTGCCTGCAGTCCAAGCTGGTGGTGGTGTCATCATGGACTAGTGTCTCAAAGGAATAATTCCAACACCTTGTGGAATCCATGCCATGTTTTAAAGGGCAAACAGATTCCCAATATTAGTATAGAGTTCATAAGAAAGTATATTCACACATAGAATGGTAAGTAAAGGTATTTAGATGTAACTATAAAACATATCCTTGGGCTACAGAAAAAAAAAGAAAACATTCAAGGTTTCTGGTAAAAACCTCTGTTGTATGAAGGATATATTTTCAAGCAGAATAACAAAATAATATACTGAATATAGCAGCATGAAAACATAAAACCATTAGGGAAGAATTTAAAGAAATAGGCTGTGCAGAACATGACTTTATGCTGTCATATCTTAAAATATTCTATCTTGTGTAGTGTTGCTTAAAGTGGATCCAAATTAAAAATACAAGATTTCAGAAATAAAATCTATTTTCTAAATTATAATAATAAATAGCAGCCTTTTTTCAGCTGCATGATGACAAATATAAAATATTTTACATCTATTGGAGGAACCCCCCCCTTCCTTTCAAATTGCAGGGACACAATCCGGCAAACTTGTAAAGTAGGTGGTGTCCAGCAATGGAGTAATTGCTAATGGCTGCCCCCAGTATAATCCTAGTTATGGAAAGAGAAGGGTGAAAAGCATGCACTGAAATGCTCATAGGCTTGAAGGAGTGTTTATTTATCTTTGTATGTGTCAGAGTGGTGCAACTAAATATTTTTAATATAAAAAAATGTTTGGTTTGGGTCCGCTTTAACTGTGCCTCTTTTCAGTTTTTGACCATTTGTTTGAACAGCACAAAATGTTAGGGCCTCAGAAAAGCCCTGCATTCAACCACCACTGCTGTCAAAAGGACAACATCTTCACCCATCTAAACCTGTCCCAGTTGATGGTGTTCCTATCACCCCATCCTTGGTATTAGATTCCCAATGAATGTGCATGGGTAGTAATTCTCTCCCCTCAAACAAATATCTTTTCTTTAAGACTCCCTCTGTAATGTGATGGCTTCTATAGTATTGCAGCACCCCCTTCCTGTCTAGTGTTGGGCGAACACCTAGATGTTCGCCGCGATGTTCGGGTGTTCGTGCAGAACTCCGAACATAATGGAAGTCAATGGGGCCCGAAATTTCGTGCTTTGTAAAGCTTCCTTACATGCTACATACCCCAAATTTGCAGGGTATGTGCACCTTGGGAGTGAGTACAAGAGGAAAAAAAATATTTGAAAAAGAGCTTATAGTTTTCGAGAAAATTGATTGTAAAGTTTCAAAGGAAAAACTGTCTTTTAAATGTGGAAAATGTCATGTTTATTTGCACAGGTACAGAGGCGTAGCTAGGGTTTTCAGCGCCCGGGGACAAAGACTATTAATGCGCCCCCTAAGGTGAAGGGTCGTGACCAAATGTGGGCGTGGTTATGGGTACTCCACATTTGGTCACGCCCCTTCAAATGTACATGGAGGTTAGCAGGCTCACGCTCACCCACCCTCCCTCAGTATGTACCTTCCAGCATGTTCCAAGACAAATTCAGCAATCATGAGCCCCCCCCCCCCCATCAAGACAAATTCCGCAATCATGAGCAAACATGAGGCCCCCAACAAGACAAATTTAGCAATCCTGAGGCCCCCAACAAGACAAATTTAGCAATCCTGAGGCCCCCAACAAGACAAATTCAGCAATCATGAGGCCCCTAACAAGACAAATTCGGCAATCATGAGGCCCCTAACAAGACAAATTCAGCGATCTTGAGGCCCCCAACAAATCATGAGGCCCCCAACAAGACAAATTCAGTAACCATGAGGCCCCCAACAAGACAAATTCAGCAGTCATGAGGCACATAAATAGACAGCATTTCACATAAATAGGCAGAATGTCCCCTTAATATGGTAGACACCTCTCACCTGGCAGCAGTTCCCCAAAATACACTCAATCTGACAGCAGTGCTTGCCCAAAAATAGGTAGCCCCAGGTCTATAGGTGTCCCCAGAATAGGTGGCCAGCAGTATAGATGTCCCCAGAACAGGTAGCCAGGGGTAGAGATGTCCACAGAACAGGAAGCCAGGGGTATATAAGCCCAGTATATGTAGGCAGGGGTATGTGTCCCCAGTATATGTAGCCAGAGGTATATGTGCCCAGTATATGTAGCCAGGGGTATAAATGCCCAGTATATGTAGCCAGGGGTATATGTGCCCAGAGTAGGTAGCCAGGGGTATATGTGCCCAGAGTAGGTAGCCAGGGGTATATGCCCAGTATATGTTGTTAGGAGTATATGTGCCCAGTATATGTAGGCAGGGGTATATGTGCCCAGAGTAGGTAGCCAGGGGTATATGTGCCCTGAGTAGGTAGCCAGGGGTATATGTGCCCAGAGTAGGTAGCCAGGGGTATATGCCCAGTATATGTAGGCAGGGGTATATGTGCCCAGAGTAGGTAGCCAGGGGTATATGAGCCCAGAGTAGGTAGCCAGGGGTATATGTGCCCAGAGTAGGTAGCCAGGGGTATATGCCCAGTATATGTAGGCAGGGGTATATGTGCCCAATATACGTAGGCAGGGGTATATGTTCACAGAGTAGGTATCCAGGGGTATATGTGCCCAGAGTAGGTAGCCAGGGGTATATGTGCCCAGTATATGTAGTTAGGGGTATATGTGCCCAATATATGTAGGCAGGGGTATATGTGCCCAGAGTAGGTAGCCAGGGGTATATGTGCCCAGAGTAGGTAGCCAGGGGTATATGTGCCCTGAGTAGGTAGCCAGGGGTATATGTGCCCTGAGTAGGTAGCCAGGGGTATATGTGCCCAGAGTAGGTAGCCAGGGGTATATGCCCAGTATATGTAGTTAGGGGTATATGTGCCCAATATATGGAGGCAGGGGTATATGTGCCCAGAGTAGGTAGCCAGGGGTATATATGCCCAGTATATGTAGTTAGGGGTATATGTGCCCAATATATGTAGGCAGGGGTATATGTGCCCAGAGTAGGTAGCCAGGGGTATATGTGCCCAGAGTAGGTAGCCAGGGGTATATGTGCCCAGATTAGGTAGCCAGGGGTATATGTGCCCAGAGTAGGTAGCCAGGGGTATATGTGCCCAGAGTAGGTAGGCAGGGGTATATGCCCAGTATATGTAGGCAGGGGTATATGTGCCCAGAGTAGGTAGCCAGGGGTATATGTGCCCAGAGTAGGTAGGCAGGGGTATATGCCCAGTATATGTAGGCAGGGGTATATGTGCCCAGAGTAGGTAGCCAGGGGTATATGTGCCCAGAGTAGGTAGCCAGGGGTATATGCCCAGTATATGTAGGCAGGGGTATATGTGCCCAGAGTAGGTAGCCAGGGGTATATGTGCCCAGAGTAGGTAGCCAGGGGTATATGCCCAGTATATGTAGGCAGGGGTATATGTGCCCAGAGTAGGTAGCCAGGGGTATATGTGCACAGAGTAGGTAGCCAGGGGTATATGTGCCCAGAGTAGGTAGCCAGGGGTATATGCCCAGTATATATAGGCAAGGGTATATGTGTCCAGAGTAGGTAGCCAGGGGTATATGTGCCCAGAGTAGGTAGCCAGGGGTATATGTGCCCAGAGTAGGTAGCCAGGGGTATATGCCCAGTATATGTAGGCAGGGGTATACGTGCCCAGAGTAGGTAGCCAGGGGTATATGCCCAGTATATGTAGGCAGGGGTATATGTGCCCAGAGTAGGTAGCCAGGGGTATATGTGCCCAGAGTAGGTAGCCAGGGGTATATGTGCCCAGAGTAGGTAGCCAGGGGTATATGCCCAGTATATGTAGGCAGGGGTATATGTGCCCTGAGTAGGTAGCCAGGGGTATATGTGCCCAGAGTAGGTAGCCAGGGGTATATGCCCAGTATATGTAGGCAGGGGTATATGTGTCCAGAGTAGGTAGCCAGGGGTATATGAGCCCAGAGTAGGTAGCCAGGGGTATATGTGCCCAGAGTAGGTAGCCAGGGGTATATGCCCAGTATATGTAGGCAGGGGTATATGTGCCCAATATATGTAGGCAGGGGTATATGTTCACAGAGTAGGTAGCCAGGGGTATATGTGCCCAGAGTAGGTAGCCAGGGGTATATATGCCCAGTATATGTAGTTAGGGGTATATGTGCCCAATATATGTAGGCAGGGGTATATGTGCCCAGAGTAGGTAGCCAGGGGTATATGTGCCCAGAGTAGGTAGCCAGGGGTATATGTGCCCTGAGTAGGTAGCCAGGGGTATATGTGCCCTGAGTAGGTAGCCAGGGGTATATGTGCCCAGAGTAGGTAGCCAGGGGTATATGCCCAGTATATGTAGTTAGGGGTATATGTGCCCAATATATGTAGGCAGGGGTATATGTGCCCAGAGTAGGTAGCCAGGGGTATATATGCCCAGTATATGTAGTTAGGGGTATATGTGCCCAATATATGTAGGCAGGGGTATATGTGCCCAGAGTAGGTAGCCAGGGGTATATGTGCCCAGAGTAGGTAGCCAGGGGTATATGTGCCCAGATTAGGTAGCCAGGGGTATATGTGCCCAGAGTAGGTAGCCAGGGGTATATGTGCCCAGAGTAGGTAGGCAGGGGTATATGCCCAGTATATGTAGGCAGGGGTATATGTGCCCAGAGTAGGTAGCCAGGGGTATATGTGCCCAGAGTAGGTAGGCAGGGGTATATGCCCAGTATATGTAGGCAGGGGTATATGTGCCCAGAGTAGGTAGCCAGGGGTATATGTGCTCAGAGTAGGTAGCCAGGGGTATATGCCCAGTATATGTAGGCAGGGGTATATGTGCCCAGAGTAGGTAGCCAGGGGTATATGTGCCCAGAGTAGGTAGCCAGGGGTATATGCTCAGTATATGTAGGCAGGGGTATATGTGCCCAGAGTAGGTAGCCAGGGGTATATGTGCACAGAGTAGGTAGCCAGGGGTATATGTGCCCAGAGTAGGTAGCCAGGGGTATATGCCCAGTATATATAGGCAGGGGTATATGTGCCCAGAGTAGGTAGCCAGGGGTATATGTGCCCAGAGTAGGTAGCCAGGGGTATATGTGCCCAGAGTAGGTAGCCAGGGGTATATGCCCAGTATATGTAGGCAGGGGTATACGTGCCCAGAGTAGGTAGCCAGGGGTATATGTGCCCAGAGTAGGTAGCCAGGGGTATATGCCCAGTATATGTAGGCAGGGGTATATGTGCCCAGAGTAGGTCGCCAGGGGTATATGTGCCCAGAGTAGGTAGCCAGGGGTATATGTGCCCAGAGTAGGTAGCCAGGGGTATATGCCCAGTATATGTAGGCAGGGGTATATGTGCCCAGAGTAGGTAGCCAGGTCAGATTTCCCCCTCCCCAGCAGGAGGGGAGCAGCGCAGAGAAGAGCTGCTCTCCCTTCCTCGCTCTCCCCTCCAATGTCCGGGTAGCTGGCAGCGGCGGGCGGAACTTACCTCCGTCTCTCGCAGCGCCGAATGGATCTGCCACTACTCTGGTCTGGTCCAGAGCAGCGGCTGCGCACCCGAACTTCCGGCCGGCGCTGGAGCGAGACGGAGGTGAATTCCGCCCGCCGCTGCCAGGCCAGCCACCCGGAGGACATTGGAGGGGACAGCGAGGGAGGGAGAGCACCTAAGGTGAGGGAAGGAGGGGGGAGATGGCCCCCCTTCCCCACCGTCCGCACAGCTCTCCCTCTTATCTGCGCTGGCCCCCTTCCCCTCCGCCGCAAAAAAAAAAAAAAACCCGCAGCTCGGCCAGGCTGAGGGCGCCCTCGGGGACCAGGCGCTCCGGGGCACTTGTCCTACCCCGACCCCCCCTAGCTCCGCACCTGCACAGGTAACATGCTTTTTGTCGCCATGCAGTCATAAATGTAATACAGAGAAGAGGTTCCAGGAAAAGGGACCGGTAACGCTAACCCAGCACAAGCAGCAGAACACGTGATGGAACAGGAGGAGGCGCAGGAGGAGAAGGCCACGCTTTTTGAGACACAACATCCCAGGCCTTGCATGAGGACAAATAGCGTGCGGATATAGCAATGCTTTTTGCCGCCATCCAGTCATAAATGTAATAAAGATGAGAGGTTCAATAAACAGGGACTGGAAATGCTAACCCAGCAGCAGCACACGTGATGGAACAGGAGGAGGCGCAGGAGGAGAAGGCCACACTTTTTGAGACACAACATCCCTGGCCTTGCATGAGGACAAAAAGCGTGCGGATATAGCAATGCTTTTTGCCGCTATGCAGTCATAAATGTAATAAAGATGAGAGGTTCAATAAACAGGGACCGGCAACGCTAACCCATCACAGATGGTCATTGTTCATGTTACTTGGTTGGGGTCCAGGAGTGTTGCATAGTCGTTTCCAATCCAGGATTGATTCATTTTAATTTGAGTCAGACGGTCTGCATTTTTTGTGGAGAGGCGGATACGCCGATCTGTGACGATGCCTCCGGCAGCACTGAAACAGCGTTCCAACATAACGCTGGCTGCCGGGCAAGCCAGCACCTCTATTGCGTACATTGCTAGTTCGTGCCAGGTGTCTAGCTTCGATTCCCAATAGTTGAAGGGTGCAGATGGATTGTTCAACACAGCTACGCCATCTGACATGTAGTCCTTGACCATCTTCTCCAGGCGATCGGTGTTGGAGGTGGATCTGCACGCTTGCTGTTCTGTGGGCTGCTGCTGCATGGGTGTCAGAAAATGTTCCCACTCCAAGGACACTGCCGATACCATTCCCTTTTGGGCACTAGCTGCGGCTTGTGTTGTTTGCTGCCCTCCTGGTCGTCCTGGGTTTGCGGAAGTCAGTCTGTCGGCGTAAAACTGGCTAGAGGAGGGGGAGGATGTCAATCTCCTCTCTAAAGTCTCCACAAGGGCCTGCTGGTATTCTTCCATTTTGACCTGTCTGACTCTTTCTTCAAGCAGTTTTGGAACATTGTGTTTGTACCGTGGATCCAGAAGGGTATAAACCCAGTAATTGGTGTTGTCCAGAATGCGCACAATGCGTGGGTCGCGTTCAATGCAGTCTAGCATGAATTGAGCCATGTGTGCCAGAGTCCTGCCAGAATCCTCATCATCCTCTTGTGAGCGTTGTGATAGTTGTTGTGATGCATCATAGTCGTCACCTTCTTCCTGGTCTGCTTCTGCTGACCATTTGTGCTGAATTGTGGAAGTCCAACGTGCACCGCTCTGGCCCTCGTCAGTGGTGGCAGGAAATTCCTGCTCCAACTCCAGCTGTTCCTCCTCCTCTTCTTCGTCATAGCTGCTGGGGCCAGCGTTTCCTGAGGCGGATGGCCTGATGTTGGTACCATCACGCTGATCGTTTTCTCCTTCAGATTCCCCCAGTTGCATCATGACAGCTGTTTCCTTGATTTTCAACATTGACCTTTTCAGTAAACACAGCAGTGGTATGGTAATGCTGACTGAAGAGTTGTCACTGCTCACAAGCAACGTGGATTGTTCAAAATTTTGGAGGACTTGGCAGAGGTCCAACATGTTGGCCCAATCGGATCCACAGAAGCTTGGCAGCTGTCCGGATGCGCCTCGGTACTGCGCCGTCATGTACTGGACCACTGCACTCTTCTGCTCGCAAAAGCGGGCTAGCATGTGCAGCGTAGAATTCCAGCGCGTAGGGACATCACACAGCAAGCGATGGTGGGGGAGATTGAAGCGCTCCTGCATCTTGGCGAGTGCCCCCGAAGCAGTACTGGAATTTCTACAATGTTTGGCCACTCGTCGCACCTTCAACAGAAGATCGGCCACGCCTGGGTATGTCCTCAGGAACCGCTGAACTACTAGGTTCATCACGTGCGCCAGGCAAGGGATGTCTGTCAGCTTAGCCAACCTTAAAGCGCGAATGAGATTACTCCCATTATCACACACAACCATGCCCGGTTTCAGGTCCAGCGGTGCTAGCCACAAATCCGTCTGTTCCTTTATTCCCCTCCAAATTTCCTCCCCTGTGTGCTGCTTATCCCCAAGGCAGATCAGCTTCAGCAACGCTTGCTGACGCATGCCAACAGCTGTGCTGCACTGCTTCCACGATCCTACTGCTGCTGGGTTAGCGTTTCCGGATGAGGTACAGCTTTGAGATGCGTTGGAGGAGAAGGAGTCAGAGAGGTAGGTGCTGCTGTTGTTATCCAGTGGGAGGGACGGCGGTGCAGCTGTTTGCGGCGTGGGCAACACCCGCGCCGTAGCAGGTGAGGAATCGCTGCCAGGCTCCACAAGGTTCACCCAGTGCGCGGTAAGGGAGATGTATCGACCCTGGCCGAACGCACTCGTCCAGGTGTCAGTGGTGAGGTGAACCTTGCAGGCAACGGCATTCTTCAAGCTTCGGGTTGTTTTGCTGACCACGTGCTTATGCAACTCAGGCACTGCAGAGCGCGCAAAGTGGTAGCGGCTGGGAACCACGTAACGTGGGATGGCCACTGACATCATGCCCTTGAAGCTGTTTGTCTCCACCACTCGATATGGCAGCATTTCGCAGGCCAGAAGCTTGGCTATGCTGGCTGTTACTGCCACGGCCCGGGGGTCATTTGCTGGCAATTTCCTCTTGCGCTCAAACATCTCCAAGACAGACAACTGAACCGTAGGGCTGCACACTGAAGGGCTGTTGGTTGTTGTGTTTGATGAACACTGGGAGACCTCAAGAGCACTACTCCGGAAAGTGACAGTGTCAGCGTCGTCTGATGTTTGTGAATGTTGTGAACCACGCAATGGCTGGGCTACTGCTGCTGCTGAGGCGGGTCTGGTGGTGAGTCTGGTGACCCCAAGGGAGGCAGTGTTGCTGGTACCCTGTCCTGCCGCGTTTGCCCACAGAGTGGGATGTTTGGATAGCATGTGGCGGCTCATGCTGGTGGTGGAGAGGTTGTTAATACTTTTCCCCCTGCTCAGGCGGGTCTTGCACACCTTGCAAATCGCCATAGTACCATCCTCAGTGCAGTCTTCAAAGAAAGCCCAGACTTTGGAGCACCTGCCTTGCTGGCGAGTTCTGTTTGCGCCTCTTTTGCCTCTCACTTGAACTTCCACGCTTGTGGTGCCTGAAATTGCGCGCCGCCTACCTTGTGGCACAAGGCGAACTCGTGCAGCAGTGGGTTCTTCAACAGACTCATCTGTGCTGCTGCTACGATGGCGATGTTCTCGTTCACAAACAAAATCTGGGTCTATGTCCACTTTGTCCATACCCTCCTCTTCCATCTCCTCAAACTCGTCATATGTCATTGTGGGGGGCCGCCGCCGTGGAGTAGAGCTCCCCAGAACAACCTCTGTGCAGCTCACTCCAACGTCGTCTTCCAGATCTTGTCGGCCGACCTCCTGCAATTGCAACCCCTCCTGCCCAACTTGCTCTGGGATTTGGGTTTCAAAGTCCTCGGACTCGCCTTGTATTTCAGTGCGCGGTGCATTTCCCACAGTTAATGGTTGTGAATCCGGGCACAACATTTCTGGCTGTTCCTCTATTGACCTTTCAAAGGTGGAAGTTTGTTGGGCTGGGAATAGCTCCTGCGAATACCCCATTGTGTCCTGAGGTAATTCATCGGACTGGTTATCTGGCAGTTGTGTGCGTGGTGTCGCTGCCGGTTGTGTCAGCTTTATGCCCACTGGCTCCTTGTAACTGGCTGAGGACTCGGACCTCGTGCGTGATGTGCTGGTGCTGCTTAACCCACTGCTGGACGCTTGAGAGGTCATCCAAGTAATTATCTGGTCCTGTTCTTTTGGATTTGTGAGGGTTGTTGTCCTGGACAACATGGGCGGTATTGAGTGGGTTTTCTTGGGTGCTCCCCTGTGGCCTGTACGTGAACCGTCAGGGGAAACACCTCTTCCCTTGCCCCTCCCTCTTTCACCAGATTTCTTCCTCATTTCACTTATCCTTAAAGTACACGCTGACTGGCAGCAGTACAGTGGCAGTACAGAAATGCTATACAGTGGTGGGTGAGCGGTGTACCACTATTCCCAGCAGCGACACAGAGCACAATGCTATACAGTGGTGGGTGAGCGGTGTACCACTATTCCCAGCAGCGACACAAAGCACAATGCTATACAGTGGCGGGTGAGCGGTGTACTACTGTTCCCAGCAGACACAGAGTGGCAGTAAACACAATAATGCTATATAGTGCTGGGTGAGCGGTGTACACAGAGTGGCAGTAAACACAATGCTATATAGTGTGGCTGAGCGAGCGGTGTACTACTGTTCCCAGCAGACACAGAGTGGCAGTAAACACAATGCTATATAGTGTGGCTGAGCGAGGTACACAGAGTGGCAGTAAACACAATGCTATATAGTGTGGCTGAGCGAGCGATGTACTACTGTTCCCAGCAGACACAAAGTGGCAGTAAACACAATGCTATATAGTGTGGCTGAGCGAGGTACACAGAGTGGCAGTAAACAGAATGCTATATAGTGTGGCTGAGCGAACGGTGTACTACTGTTCCCAGCAGACACAGAGTGGCAGTAAACACAATGTTATATAGTGTGGCTGAGCGAGGTACACAGAGTGGCAGTAAACACAATGCTATATAGTGTGGCTGAGCGAGCAGTGTACTACTGTTCCCAGCAGACACAGAGTGGCAGTAAACACAATGCTATATAGTGTGGCTGAGCGAGGTACACAGAGTGGCAGTAAACACAATGCTATATAGTGTGGCTGACCAAGCAGTGTACTACTGTTCCCAGCAGACACAGAGTGGCAGTAAACACAATGCTATATAGTGTGGCTATATAGTGTGGCTGAGCGAGGTACACAGAGTGGCAGTAAACACAATGCTATAGTGTGGCTGAGCGAGCGGTGTACTACTGTTCCCAGCAGCGACACACAATGACTGGGGGGACCCTGGCTAGCGTGGCTGGAGCGCGAACTACCCTGCCTGCCTACCCAAAGCTAAACCCACAGACAAATGGCGGAGATATGACGTGGTTCGGGTATTTATTTACCCGAACCACGTGACAGTTCGGCCAATCAGAGCGCGTTCGGGTCCGAACCACGTGACCCGTTCGGCCAATCACAGCGCTAGCCGAACGTTCGGGGAGCATTCGGCCATGCGCTCTTAGTTCGGCCATGTGGCCGAACGGTTTGGCCGAACACCATCAGGTGTTCGGCCGAACTCGAACATCACCCGAACAGGGTGATGTTCTGCAGAACCCGAACAGTGGCGAACACTGTTCGCCCAACACTATTCCTGTCCAGCTGCCCTTTTCTTGGCAGCCAAAATTACACTTTTTTAAAGGATTCCCGAAGTGACATGTGCCATGATGAGATAAACATGGGTATGTACAGTGCCTAGCACACAAATAACTATGCTGTGTTCCTTTTTTTTCTTTCTCTGCCTGAAAGAGTTAAATATCAGGTATGTAAGTGGCTGACTCAGTCCTGACTCAGACAGGAAGTGACTACAGTGTGACCCTCACTGATAAGAAATTCCCCTTTTTATCTATTTCTTGCTGTCAGAAGCCATTTTCTGCTAGGAAAGTGTTTTATAGTGGAATTTCTTATCAGTGAGGGTCGCACTGAGTCAGCCACTTACATACCTGATATTTAACTCTTTCAGATAGAGAAAGAAAAAAAGGAACACAGCATAGTTATTTGTGTGCTAGGCACTGTACATACACATGTCTATCTCATCATGTCACATGTCACTTCGGGTATCCTTTAAACTCCTTGCCGGTCTAATTCTCCCCGGCAAGGAGGCAGCGCAGCACTTTTTTTTATTTTTTATTTTTTCAAATCATGTAGCGAGCCACACACACCACACACAATACACACACACTATACACACACCTCACACACACACAGTACACACACACTATACATGCACACACACCGCGCACAACACACACACTATACACAGTACACACACACACACAGACACGCACAGTACACACGCACACACACTATACACACGCACACACACTATACACACACACACACACACTACACAATACACTATGCTGCTACCAGGGGAGGACTGGGACCTTTTGGCCTTGGGGGAAACACAGACTAGAGGCCTGTTATCACGGCAGCCTCAGCCTAATTATGTCACACATTCACCCCATGTCGTATATGCCAATAATCACGTGGAGTGCCAATGCGGAAATACAGCAAGGACACTCTGTGAACAGTGTGACAGGTAAAGTACAGGCATCAGGGGGGCACAATACATTTTTAGGGACAACGGCCGGGGTTATTATGATTATTATTATTATTTTTTATTTATATAGCGCCAACATCTTCCGTTGCGCTGTACATATTACAAACAAATAATGGGGAACAAATATACATAAGAAATACAAGACACTGTACAGTCATGACATTGAATAGAATTAAAAATACAAATACATACATAGTTGATGTGTAGTTGGTACATGTACATATGTTGAAATTACAGCAGTATTAGAAACACTAGGAGGAGGTCCCTGCACTTGCGAGATTACAATCTAGAGGGTAGTGGGGAGGAAACAAAAGGGAAGGAAACACAAGGATTAGTGGGTGAGCCAGTGTGCCTTCATTGCTGCCTATAGCAAATTATAGGCTTGTCTGAACAGGTGTGTTTTCAGAGTACGTTTCAAGGTTTCCAGACTTGTGGCATGCAGGCGCGGAGCTAGGGGGGGTCGGGGTAGGACAAGTGCCCCGGGGTGCCTGGTCCCCAAGGGCGCCCTCCGCCTGGCTGAGCTGCGGGTTTTTTTTATTTGTTTTTTTTTTTTTTGGCGGGTGAGGGGAGCAGCGCAAAGAAGAGGGAGAGCTGTGCGGACGGTGGGGAAGGGGGGCCATATCCCCCCTCCTTCCCTCACCTTAGGTGCTCTCTCCCTCCCTCGCTGTCCCCTCCAATGTCCGGGTGGCTCTTGGCTGGCAGCGGCGGGCGGAACTCACCTCCGTCTCGCTCCAGCGCCGGGCGGAAGTTCGGGTGCGCAGCCGCTGCTCTGGTCTGGACCAGACCAGAGTAGTGGCAGATCCATCCGGCGCTGCGACGAGACGGAGGTAAGTTCCGCCCGCCGCTGCCAGCCACCCGGACATTGGAGGGGACAGCGAGGAAGGGAGAGCAGCTCTTCTCTGCGCTGCTCCCCTCCTGCTGGGGAGGGGGACACCTGACCTGGCTACCTACTCTGGGCACATATACCCCTGCCTACATATACTGGACATATATCCCTGGCTACCTACTCTGGGCACATATACCCCTGGCTACCTACTCTGGGCACATATACCCCTGGCTACCTACTCTGGGCACATATACCCCTGGCTACCTACTCTGGGCACATATACCCCTGGCTACCTACTCTGGGCACATATACCCCTGGCTACCTACTCTGGCCTGGGCACATATACCCCTGGCTACCTACTCTGGGCACATATACCCCTGGCTACCTACTCTGGGCATATATACCCCTGGCTACCTACTCTGGGCACATATACCCCTGGCTACCTACTCTGGGCACATATACCCCTGGCTACCTACTCTGGGCATATATACCCCTGGCTACCTACTCTGGGCACATATACCCCTGGCTACCTACTCTGGGCACATATACCCCTGGCTACCTACTCTGGGCACATATACCCCTGCCTACATATACTGGGCATATACCCCTGGCTACCTACTCTGGGCACATATACCCCTGGCTACCTACTCTGGGCACATATACCCCTGGCTACCTACTCTGGGCACATATACCCCTGGCTACCTACTCTTGGCACATATACCCCTGCCTACATATACTGGGCATATACCCCTGGCTACCTACTCTGGGCACATATACCCCTGGCTACCTACTCAGGGCACATATACCCCTGCCTACATATACTGGGCATATACCCCTGGCTACCTACTCTGGGCACATATACCCCTGGCTACCTACTCTGGGCACATATACCCCTGGCTACCTACTCTGGGCACATATACCCCTGGCTACCTACTCTGGGCACATATACCCCTGCCTACATATACTGGGCATATACCCCTGGCTACCTACTCTGGGCACATATACCCCTGGCTACCTACTCTGGGCACATATACCCCTGGCTACCTACTCTGGGCACATATACCCCTGGCTACCTACTCTTGGCACATATACCCCTGCCTACATATACTGGGCATATACCCCTGGCTACCTACTCTGGGCACATATACCCCTGGCTACCTACTCAGGGCACATATACCCCTGCCTACATATACTGGGCATATACCCCTGGCTACCTACTCTGGGCACATATACCCCTGGCTACCTACTCTGGGCACATATACCCCTGGCTACCTACTCTGGGCACATATACCCCTGGCTACCTACTCTGGGCACATATACCCCTGGCTACCTACTCTGGGCACATATACCCCTGCCTACATATACTGGGCATATACCCCTGGCTACCTACTCTGGGCACATATACCCCTGCCTACATATACTGGGCACATATACCCCTAACTACATATACTGGGTACATATACCCCTGGCTACATATACTGGGCATATATACCCCTGGCTACATATACTGGGCACATATACCTCTGGCTACATATACTGGGGACACATACCCCTGCCTACATATAATACCCCTGGCTACCTGTTCTGTGGACATCTCTACCCCTGGCTACCTGTTCTGGGGACATCTATACTGCTGGCCACCTATTCTGGGGACACCTATAGACCTGGGGCTACCTATATTTGGGGAAGCACTGCTGTCAGATTGAGTGTATTTTGGGGAACTGCTGCCAGGTGAGAGGTGTCTAGCATATTAAGGGGGCATTCTGCCTATTTATGTGAAATGCTGTCTATTTATGTGCCTCATGACTGCTGAATTTGTCTTGTTGGGGGCCTCATGGTTACTGAATTTGTCTTGTTGGGGGCCTCATGATTTGTTGGGGGCTTCAAGATCGCTGAATTTGTCTTGTTAGGGGCCTCATGATTGCTGAATTTGTCTTGTTAGGGGCCTCATGATTGCTGAATTTGTCTTGTTGGGGGCCTCAGGATTGCTAAATTTGTCTTGTTGGGGGCCTCATGATTGCTGAGTTGGTCATGTTGGGGGCCTCATGTTTACTCATGATTACGGAATTTGTCTTGATGGGGGGGGGGCTCATGATTGCTGAATTTGTCTTGGAACATGCTGGAAGGTACATACTGAGGGAGGGTGGGTGAGCGTGAGCCTGCTAACCTCCATGTACATTTGAAGGGGCGTGACCAAATGTGGAGCACCCATAACCACGCCCACATTTGGTCACGACCCTTCACCTTAGGGGGCGCATTAATAGTCTTTGTCCCCGGGCGCTGAAAACCCTAGCTACGCCTCTGGTGGCATGACGAACCGGCTGAGGGAGAGAGTTCCAAAGGAAAGGGATAGCCCGTGAGAAGTCTTGAATGCGAGAGTGAGAGGAGGTGACTAGGCTGGAGGACAAAAGGGTCTCCTGTGAGGAACGGAGGGTCCGGGCGGGGAGGTATCTGGAGATTAAAGAGGAAATGTATGGAGGCGATAGCTTGTGTAGAGCTATCGGGTTTCCGTCTTGTCTATAATTCGTGGTTATCGCACCTGACAACCACATTGGCCCAAGATTTCCCAACATCTCAGATTGATACATTCAACCATTTTCCACCCAAAATTTTTTATCCGATTCGCTAATATCAACACGGTTGGTCGATCGGCTATCAAGTCAACAGAAGTATAGACACTGTAATTCCCTCAAGGCCAATCCCCCCATGCCCCTCTCCCCCCCCCCCCCCCCCCACACACACACACACATACACCTACCTATGTCCTCCCCTTCACCACCATCTCTATTAATCCCTGTTTTCACTACCTTATAGTGTGTCTGAGCCCTTATGCAGAGAAATAATGAGGAGAGAAAAGCTGAAAGAGAGGGGAAAAGATATTTGCCTCACCAGGATTGCACTTTTATGTAGCTTTCCTGTATGACAAGAAGACACAAACACCCAGCACTAGGGGAAGAGGGAAACAAAGGTGAATGAAGGAGGCTGGTGCACACCAAGAGTGCTTCAGAGCGCTTTTCAAATTTACAGCGATTTGAAAAGCGCTGGGCTAATGTTACCCTATGAGGGTGTTCCCACAGCAGCATTGTGATTTTTTAAAATCGCAAACATGCTGCAGGTAGCATTTATTGGAGCGATTCTTTCAAAAATTGCTTCACAAAGTCGCATTCGCAAATTGCTAGCGATTGCTATTGCGATTTTGTAGTGCACTAGCCCAGAGAGAGGAGGAGTGGAGTGAGACTGAGAATAGCCGGAGATGGAGCAGAGAGCTGATCTGTATTGCAGTCCCACATTACCTAGAGGCTAGTTGCTGGTAATAGGACTGCTGTCCCTGCCAGTCTCTCACACAAGTCAGAAAGCAGCCCTCCTGGAGTCTAGGGACTGTCAAAACTTTTCAGCCTGTTTAATACCTTATCTGCACATGCAGTCATTTTAACAATGGGGAGAGACCAGACAGATTTTTTTCCCACGGACCCTCCTCTGCATCATGCCGTGTGTATTTACCAGCTTGCCTGCCCTCTAATTGCACTTTTATCAGCTAGCCTAGTGTTTCACATTGCTTTACAACAACAAACCTGAATACACCAGACACAGGACCAGCCTTAAATCACTGAATAAAAGGCAGCCTGGGAGGCAGTCCATGCCTGGCTGTTACACTCGGTCTCTACATCCACGCAGTTACCAGTAGCAGAGAGAGTGGAACTGAATGAATCAGTGAATCAGTTAAGAGTGAAGAGTCAGGACTCAGGAGCTGATGCTGTACTCGGAGCCTTCTCTCACTGACTCATTACTGTGGTTCTTTGAATCATTGAGCTGAAGGAACTGAATTAATCTGTCAGTGAATCAGTTATGAGTCGAGTCAGGCGCTGCTGTTAGCTGCTGCTGCTGCTGTAAACTGATACCTGAGTGAGCTGAGAGGCATTTCTTCTCTCACTACTCAGTGCAGCAGCGCTCCTGCCTCCTCCTGCTGCTCTAGGCAAGAATTTATACCTGCCTGGTGGTTGAGACACCTGTGTTAGATATGGTCAGAAATTTCGGAGTCAGAGTAAAAAATTCCAATTTTCTGATTGTAAAAATTTGGCACTTTGAGTCAGCAAGGAACAAAGCACAATATAAATGTTCTGTGTCTGTCTGAAATAGGGGTTCCGATCAGAAAATCACACCTCGGTAATCACCATTCAGTAATCGGATTTCCACAGTAATCCAATTTACTGCAACTCTGTAAATTTGGCCCAATCACAGAACTGTGGAGCATTGGACCAATCACAGAATGCAAAATTTTTCTGTGAAAATTGTATTTTTGGGGTAATTATAGACCGATCAAAAGCCTCAGATACTACCGAGTATTTTTTGCGTCTTCTGATTGGCCTAAAATTTGCTTAGTTTTCCGATTTTCATGGAAAATCACTGCGTTCTCTGATTGGTCCAATACTACCGAGTATTTCCAAATTTACATAGTTCAGGAAATTGGAAATACTCAGTAGTGTTGGACAAATCACAGAATGCAATGATTTACCTTGAAAATCAGAAAACCAAGGACATACTCAGTAGTATGCAGGTCTTGTAATTGGTCTATAATTACTGCAGCATTTCAATTTTCATGGAAAATTTTTGCATTCTCTGATTGGCCCGATGGTTTTGAGTTGGAAGCATTTAGCCAATTAGAGTAACTATTTAGAATTTTCAGGAAGTCGGAAATCTGAATTTGGATTACCGTCAGTATGCCGCGGTATTGGTAATCGTCCTTTACGGATATCGGTATTTCCGGGGAATCTGAAATTGGCATTTCTGACTATCCTAATTAGTGATGCATAATATGTCTTGTTTTGTGTGTATCTAATTCTGAAAGGAGAAGGTATGCAAAGAAACTACCTGATTGACCAAGTAAGGCACTCATTGTCTTGGATGCCATTGCCAGTTTGTGGCAAAGCTGTGAATGAGGTGGCCTATCAGAGGGTGTGTTCCCCATTTTTGTCTGCTGTATAACCACATACATTATTACAATAAATTCAGAAGATTATTTGTGCAAGGGTTGAGTCCGGAATCGATTGATTGTGTATGGACTGGATTATGATTGGAGGCTTGATGGACCTCCTACGATGATTTGTGACTCCCCGAGATTAACAGAGTGATTCCTGAGGTCTGTGGACAACCCCCATTGTGTTTGTTCCCCATTTGAAAGCCCATACCTACAGCTAAAAATAATTGCTATAGACCTGAAGAAGCCCCTGTAAAGTCTGTTGTAAGCCAATGTTTGAGGAGAACCTTTTTTTTTCTGTGGAAAGCAACATTAACCACTTCTGGACCACCAGTGTCTGCCCCCTTAAGGACCAGAGACTGCTGGTACCGTAAAACGCAGCTTCCTGACGAATCGCCACAGATACCTGCCCCTCTCACCTTTCACAACGCTGTCCCATCGCCGCAGGCTCCTCTCTCTGGCATCTCTATGACAGCAGAGCGCTTTCAGCCGGTCAGTAGCCGCTTTCATTGGCTCCTGAAGCTGTCTATCAATGTGAGCCAATGTGATTGGCTTTCTGTGATCACACGGTCAGAAGCCAATGAAAGCGGCTGCTAACCTGCTCACAGAGCGACCGCGGGGACACGGAGTACCGAAGTAGTAGAATCTACGTCCAGTCAAAGCCGCAGCACCACCTGCTGGACGTAAATTCATACTGCTTCGGTCCGGAAGCAGTTAAGCAAGTGCAGATTTGTTTAATTTCCCCAGCACATTCACTCCACATCTCCAGAAGATAATTCCTACTGACTTATCATTCAGATGACTACACCAAACAATAGCCTTGACACTGGGCATGTTTTCTTGGTGCCCTTTATTCATGTGTACACTGTACAAATATTTACATGCAAAACTGAATTTACATTTAATGTACTAGGTTTACAAAATTATGCTGACTGTCTAGCTTCATTCTGAACAATACCTCCAACAGAAGTGATTCTATTAATATTATTTAATGATAGCTTTTCTATATCCATGTTTTCACTGGTTTTTTTTTTAAAGAACTGTGCCAGTGGAGCTTATGTCTGCTTTCACTGACATCTATCCTGAGCGAACTGAAATAAGTAGTTAACGATTTCTATATAAAAAAAAAAAAGAAATACACCGTCATGATACTATCAGAGATTAACTGGGTCACGTGACATGATATAATCTCATTATTACCTTACTGCAATTTATGGCTGCTTATTCTTATATTTCAGAAAATTGAGCTAAGGGCTGTTATCCAGAAAGTAATTTCCCCGCAGGTTTGAATGGCATTAAATTTACAGTATATATAGTTCAGTCCTCTCCTCTGTTCTCATTATAGCCTGGAAACCTTCAAGCATACTCTCAAAACACACCTGTTCAGACAAGGCTATAATTTGAGATAGGTAGCATTGGAGGTTCACTGTGTCATCCGCTAACCCCTGTTAATGTCTCCAACCCACTACCCTCTAGATTGTAAGCTCACAAGGGCAGGGACCTCCTCCTAGTGCTTCTTATTCTGATGTAATTTATCAAATGAACATGCACTAGGAATAGTAATCTCTCAAACCACACAAATAAATTATGTATGCATTTGTATTTGTATTGCTGGACTTCCTGATTGTACAGAGTTTTGAACATCTCACGTACCTATGCTCCCCACTATTTATTTGTTTTTGTATTATATACAGTGCTACGGAAGATGTTGGTGCCATATAAATAAAATATAATAATACACGTGCAGCTGCATTGGTGGCAACCAACCAACTGCCTCCTGGGCCTAATATGTTTGGGGATCTTTTCTTTAACCACTTCCGTACCAGCAGTCTGTGCCCCCTTAAGGACCAGAGACTGCTGGCATGGTAAAACACCTCCTCTCGACGATTCGCCGCACATACCCACCGCTCCCACCGGTCATGATGCTGCCCCATCGTCACAGGCTCCTCTCTCTGCCATCTATAATGGCAGACTGCTGACAGCCAGTCAGGAGCCGCTTTCATTGGCTGCTGACACTGTCTATCAATTTTAGCCAATGTGATTGGCTCTCCATGATCACGCAGTCAGGAGCCAATGAAAGCTGCTCCTGGCCTGTTTACAGAGCTCTGCCAGCTCTCTTATAGATTGCAGAGCGAGCGAATTGCAGCGGGTGCAGAGCGGCGAGATCGGCGGTAACGGTGTGGACGCGTGATTCATTGCGACGTTGGATCTACATCCAGTCAGAGCCACAGCACCACCTGCTGAATGTAGATTCATTCATATATAATCAGTTAAGGTGGCTAGAAATTATGTCATCACTACACATTGGAAGAATGGGCTATGGGAAGAATCAGGAGAGCTATTGTAAAGTACACTTAATAGTAAATGTTTTAGTTAAATGGATAAACACATTAAATACATTTATATATACATACAGTGGCAACAGGGGATGCATAGGTAGCAACTGCACCAGGGCCCTTGGGCCACAGGGGCACATTAGGGGCCCTCCCTCAGCAACAGTATTAGCTCTTCAATGGTGCTATGCTGGTAATAATCACTTCTTTCTATGCTTTGGATAGCGGTAATCATGAACAAACTGTTTCCCTCCTCTGCTTACACCTCTAATGCTGTACATGTCCTTGGCAAGTTTTGTTGTACCTTATGAGTTATTTATAGAATGCTTGGGGGCTCAATGTAAAATTTGCACTGGGGCCTGAAGCTCTTTAGCTATGCCACTGTATACGTATATATTTATTTTTTGTATGTAGTCCATAACATTCTAACCTAGCTATAAAATTGAAAAGCACATCTTGTTAGTTTTGGCTCATTTGTTCTGGAACTAAGAATATAGCAGTGTAAAAAGAAAAGCTTGGTTTCACTAGAGAGTGAGGCCTCCAACTGCTACAGACTGGACAAGCTATTAGATGAGTTTTTCAAGCAGTTCATGCTGTTGATAAAACAACTGGAATGGACTACTTCTTGCTCTCCACAGAAAATGTAATTCAGCTGGTAATGAGACGTGAAAATTGCCCTTTTTAAGGATTTTTTTTATGTTTTTTGTATTCATATTCCAGACACCCTTCTGTAGATGTCACTTTGAATTGTGAAAAGGGAAAGCTTCATCTGCATCCTGCTTGGCTGGGGGGAGGCTGATTCTGTTTTATGTGGATAATTATTTTAACCTTTATAACACATCTAGACCTGGTAGGTCTGGTTTCCTGCATTTACCCTGACATTTACATCTCCTTTGTACAGTTGTAGCACAACGCTTTGCTGCCATGTCAGTTCATGGTCATGGGGGTCTCTAACATTTCTACCACCCCGCAATCCACAATCTAAAACGCTATTATTAAGACCTATGATGCCGAAAAATGAGATTGCATGCTTATGACTAGAGTGCTGTAGCCTTAAATAGTCCTCCAACTGTTTTGAAGGCTATTATTACGTGTCCTGGGGAAATGCAAAAATTACCCAGTGATCCCCAGACTTAATTTTATTTAAGCATTCTGCAGAGTTTAGAAGTCTGTAATATACTCCTTATATGCATTATTTTTGCTTTTAAAATGCATGTATTCTTCTTTCAGTTTGGAAACACATTTTTATTCAGTATATATAACCATAATATTGTTTTTAACACATCTCTTCTATTGCATTCTTCATATTTCTTGTCCCTTTTTTGTACATTTTGTGAACAGCTTGCAGCCCCACATATAACAGTACAGCCTTAACAAATAGAAAAAATATATATAGGCACATAGGAGGGGACACACACACACACACACACACACACACACACACACACACACACACACACACACACACACACACACACACACACACACACACACACACACACACACACACACACACACACACACACACACACACACACACACACACACACACACACACACACACACACACACACACACACACACACACACACACACACACACACACACACACCACACACAAAGTTGAGCCTAAATCTAGCATCATGGAGCAGGAACAGGATGGTCTTTCAGGTCTACTATTATCAAGGTGCAGAAATTAATTGGATGCTTTAATTGAGCCAGATTACTAGCTAATGCTTGCTTGAATACAGTAATTCGTCTATTAAATTATCTTTGAATAATTACCTGAAATTTCTCAGCTGCAGGGCCTGATGGCTATTTAATTACACAGTTGCTATATAATTACTTAACAAGGTGTCCTAGAATAGTTTAATTTTCTTTTATTGTAAAATGAAAATCAGCACCTAAAGTAACTGAATCCTGTAGTGGGTTACAAGACTAATGTTTACAAAGGCTAGATAATAACCAAACAGACTGGGTTCAAGGATGAGGACTGAGTTGTACATTAAATATGGTGTACCACAATTTAAATCTCATATTTTTGTTAAGAGTTGAGGTATCATTTTAGTTTTGTACTGTTTAAACAAAGAGATCCAGGAACTGCATTATTAAAAAAAAATATGATGAAATGACATGTATCACTTAAAATTCTCTTTATGAGTTTAAAGGACATTTGAGACAACAACAAAAAATAAAGTTTATGCATTACCATCTTGTGTTAGTAATCTGCCCTCCGTTTGCCCTATTCGCTGCTGTTCTGCTGCTTTGCTCCATTTTCAGGCGTTGATTATTATTAGTCATGACCTATGATCCTGAGCTAATCGCCCCCTCGCATGCGCAGTATTGTTATTTCAGTCTGTGATGGTCCTGGGGGTGTAGCTTCACATTCCCTGCTCAGAGTTCTGTGAGCGAGCCCCAGACAGGAGGAGGTAACCAGGTGTGAGCACAGCACCATCTGCGCATTTGAAAGGCCACTACTGCGTGTGTGCTGGGGGCTGCCATCTTTAGTGCTTTAAACACCAACATCTTTCTTTTTGGTGTTTAAAGCACTATGCACAGAATAGGGATACTTCACATAATTTTAGCAACTAGGGCATTTGTGCCACTTCAGCACATCAGCAAAAACAGTAAATTGAGAGAATATATGCTTCTAGTCTTTCCATCTTTTGTACAAGCTTGGCTAAAATTTGAATATGTCAACAAGAGAAAACAACAACGGTGGGCACTATGGCAAATGATGGGTGCAAAGGACAGCTTAAAGGGCATTTACAAAACTGTATCCACCTTCAAGCAGATAAGGCATGCTCAGACCATGGAGAAAGCAAGATGATCCAAACAACACAGTAGAGAATGGTGGGCACTACCAATGTGTGTTTGTTTGTATGTGGAAAACAAATCACCATCCATTTACAAGTGAAAGAAGCCTGTTGGCTACTACATACCAAAGTGGGTACTGCAACTTGTGTTGATATAATACTTGTGTATTAGCACATACAACTAAATGCACATTGGCAGTGCTGACCATGCTCTACTGTGTTGGATGGCTGAAATGTGTCCAGTCCATCCTAGTGTAAATATGAAGTGTTCATTGAAGCTGATAAGATAGCGGACATGAGTTTATTCAATGTGCAATTTTATGAAAACCTTTTTTACTGTATAAGGTATACTTTTATACCAATTACTATTACTTGTATCTGCTTCATAAGAAAGGACATAAAGATAATGATGTCACATTGAAACAGATGCATAAAATGGCATTGGAACGTTCTTATAGAGTACAAGCATATAGTATTAAAAAGGGGGAAGCGGTGGACTTACCTCCCTCAAGAAATACAGCCAGAGATTCGTTATCTTATATCAAAAATAACATTTATTAAAAATCTTCATTTTGCAACCCGTTTCACGGGCACAGTCCCGCTTCATCAGGCAATAATTGGAGCAACTCCAGAAAGTCTGTAGCTCGGCTGAGCGCCTCTCACAGAGGTGTTAGGCCACGCTACAGACTTTCTGCAGTTTCTCCAATTATTGCCTGATGAAGCGGGACTGTGCCCGTGAAACGCGTTGCAAAGTGGAGCTTTTTAATAAATGTTATTTTTGATATAAAATAACGAATCTCTGTCTGTATTTCCTTGAGGGAGGTAAGTCCACCGCTTCCCCCTTTTTAAACATTTTTTAGACATTTTTATTCTATTTTGGCGCCTCTGTTCAAAAATTTTCAACATTGTCTAGTCCATCCTGGGTGGAGGGGTGTTACTCAGTTTTCTTCCTATCTACAGAGAGCGACTTCTTAAACCTGAGTGGGGTTAGGTAATAATTCTCCCCACCTGCAATTACAGTGGTTGCCTACATGGTAACCCATGTTTGTGAGTATTATTTCACATTCTTAATATTCTGTTCTATTCTATTAATACATTGTTAATATCGAAGGTACTACACAATATTGGGCTCTCGGTTCTCATTCTTCCTTTCTTATGAGCGTATAGTATTGGCTTTCAAAAGCTCAGTTGTCATGTTCTGCAGAAAATGAATATCAGGTTTGAAAGCTAATATAATTCACCTAAATGGGGTTAGAGAGAGTATTTGGTCAGCATTCTAGATACTGTTTTTTTTTCAAATGTTTGTCTTGAAATCTAAAAACAGTTGCAATGGATTTAGACATTGCAGTAATACAGTCACTCTTTGTATGTATAGTCCATTTAGTGTGTTACCGTCTGTTTTAAAAAGTCAGCAAGGACGCCCAGGGCCGGCGCTACCATTAAGGCAAAGGAGGCAGCTGCCCCAGGGCGCCAGAGCTTGTAGGGGCCCCCAGTGGCTACAAGAGGAAAACATTTTTTTCAAATTGGCCTTATAGTTTTTGAGAAAATCGATTTTAAAGTTTCAAAGAAAAAAAAACACATTTAAAAACCTGCCAACTTTAATGGTTAATAGCAAATCCACCTTAAATGCTAGAAACCCTAACTTTGCAGGATATATTAAGGGGATCATTAGGAATAAGAGGAAAGACCAATTTTTCAAAAAGACCTTATAGTTTTTGAGAAAATCGGTTTTAAAGTTTAGAAGGAAAAAAGTATAGTTTTAAATGCGGTAAATGTCACTTTTAGTAGCAAACCTAACGGTAGTGTAATTTTTCATGCATCAAACGAAAGCGCAATAAATTTCCTGACGGGGTTTCAAGGGGGTCTATACGCAGCCGCAGCGCTTTGGCCAGGGATCGCTATACAGCCGCAATATGGCTGTATGAAGATCCCTGGCATTTTTTTCTATTTTCCCAAAAAATTTTTATGTTTAGAGTGTGGGAATTTAAAAAAAAAAAATTATGTGGGGTCCCCCCTCCTGAAACTTTTTAACCCCCTTGTCTCCCATGCAGGCTGGGGTAGCCAGAATGTGGAGCTCTGACCGATTGGGACTTCACAGCCTGACTATACCAGCTGCAAAAAAGGTCCCCTAATGCCGATTTTTGTTCCGGGGTATATGTTGAGGGGGCCCCCCAGGTTTATTTTGCCCTGGGGCCCCATTGTTGCTTAAACCGGCCCTGAGGACGCCTATAGTAAGCTAGTATTGGGCTGTTTGTTTTTTGTGTTCACAGCATGGCTGGATAGGTTTATTCTTTATTTAGTAAGATATATGTATACACATTTCATAAATCCTGTGCACTGCAGACTGCTTCCCCCTGCTCACCCTTCTTTTTTGGTAAAGGCAGGCTTTGGAAAGTGGATTTGGTTGTAAGCCACACTAATGAGCTAAAAATCAAGCGACAGTCTGCTCAAACAGCTTATAATTTGTGTAGATGGCGCATAGAGGCTGAGGCAGCTGCACAATCAAAAAACAAAAAGGACCCACAGCTCACTCTCACCAGAAAAAAACAAAACATAACACTGGCACTCTCAGTATTTTCATGTATGAATTAAAATAGTCACAGGAACCTACAAAACCCCATAATTATGCAGACCACAACTGCATAATGGGGCAGAATCTGTCCACATTTCTCTGAGGTCACTATTTTTATCTCCACTCTGCATTACTTGTATTTATACCACATGGTAATGTAGAGGGACTCCCCACTGCTGTTTGTTTAGTCATAGTTAATTAGCACTTGATAAGCAACACTAGTAGAAACTCCTCCTCTTGTTACAACCCCAATCATATTTATGTTAATAAGTCAGAGGTGACAACATGGACCCCTATAAAAAAAACTTTTTTTTATACAGAGGAACTTTTTTTTTTTTTTTTTTTTTTTTTACAATATAGTAAAATGTAATACGTTATTCAGGATTAGGTATGAGCTTTCGAGTGCTCATTCCAAATTTCATATGAAATTGACTCTTTACACCTGCAGGCAGCAGGCAGAGTTAACTCACCCTTGTCACGACCTCTTACCGTTGTGTTCAACGCTGCACTCCACATCACCCCGGTGCTTCCTCCTTCCTGCTTTCAAGGAGGGAAATTCAGAGTAATAGACTTTGATGTGGAAAGCAATGGCCAGAGGCTGCCCACAGGTGTAAAGATACTATGTCATATGATACTCTGAACAAGCACTTGGAAGCTCATCCCTATTTTTATGTTAAAGGTAACTTGAAGTGGGGGTAAAAAGTTGACTTTTACTTACGTGAGGATTCTTCCAGCCCCACATAGTCTTTCAGGTCCCTCTGTGTCCTCTGGGTCTTCTCCACTGTTCCTCTGTCACTCTGAGTAAAGTCCATGACCTCACTGGGATGTGCACTGTGTCACATGCAATAACAATAGCGGCTTATGCGTTCCTCACAATCAGTCCCCAAGTTTTTTTTTGAGTTTTTAAAGGTCTGCTATGCCACTGTTTGGAATTGTTGGAAACTGTGGAAAACTTTTAAATGCTTAAGTTGGTCCTACCTATGGTCAGCCATCCTGTCCGGTGAGCGTGTATTTCAATTATTTGCATGCTAAACCGGGCACCTGCTGGTGGATAAGAGCACCTTTACTCACTGGTGGTGTTGGGAAACAAGGGAATATCCTGAGACTGGATTACGCTATGTTGTTCTATTTTATGCTCTGAGTCTTTTCTGTAGTGTGATCCAAGCTTGTGGAAGGAGGCTCTACAATGGCCCAAAATATGCGCTGCAGCTGGTCTTATATGGTCAGCCCTCATATCTGGTGAGCCTGGACCTTATCTGATTTATAAGCTGGTGGAGGCACTAGTGTTGCAAAGCTGCACAGGGGTCATTAAATGTTCCATAGTTGTTTGAATGGGATCACACTATGTTTTCTCCTATCTTGTCTTTATGAGTTGCATTCTAGTGTGAAGCAAGATTACACTGGAGAGACACCACACCTTATATATGGATGCTTGAATCACTGATCTGTAACCAATCAGCAACTGACATCGATGAGAGTGTATTGTGCTGTTGATTTGTGGATACTAGAAAGCTTGATTTTGGACTTTCTGGACTTTGTACTATTTCTGTGAGTGCTGCATAAGCTCTGTTATACTATGTCACATGCGTTGTCCTGGCCATGGGAGTACTCCTTAACCTCCTGGGCGATAATCCCGAGCTGAGCTCGGGGTATGTCGCGCAGGAGGATTTCTCAGGCCCTGGTGGGCCGATTTGCATAATTTTTTTTGTTACACGCAGCTAGCACTTTGCGTGTAACTTCCGATCCGCCGCTACCTGCCGTGCCGCGCAGCCCCCCCCCCAGACCCCTTGCGCAGCCTGGCCAATCAGTACCAGGCAGCTGAGAGGTGGACACACAGCAAAGAAAAACCCGACGAAGGAGTGGTTAACGCCAAAACGCGTCGTGACATCAGACGGCAGACCGGCGACCTGACTCCGCCCACCGCATCCAGCTCCACGCTATCCACATCGGTCCCCGCAGCTCTGGCCAAGCGCGGCTGACAGGAGAGGATTGCCGGCAGGCCTGACAGGCGCTCTAGTTCTACCATACAATGTGAGTGTATTTTTAAGCGTGTCTATTTTAAAGTAAAAAATGTATTGCACCAGCGGTGCGCTCCTGTCTTCTTGCCTTAGCTGAGAGGTGGATCAGGACTCCCTCTGACGTCACGATGATGACATCATCGCGAGCGTTGCCATGGCGACGGGGGAAGCCAAGCAGGAGGTCCCGTTCTGAACGGAATCTCCTGCTTGTCCTGATCACCGGAGGCGATCGGTGGGGGTGGGGAGATGCCGCTGCACAGCGGCTATCATGTAGCTAGCGCCAGGCTAGCTACATGATTTAAAAAAATTTTTTTTTAAAGTGCTGCGCCCCCTCCTGGGCGATGTAATTGTATCGCCCAGAGGGTTAATGGTACTCCCATGGCCAGGAGCATTCTGCACATGTACAGTCAGTCCATAAAGACTTTGCAAAGAATGCTCCCAGCACAATTGGAGAGGCACACATCACATGCACCATAATGCATGAGTAAGCAGGTCATGGCCTTTACGTGGGTTCACAGCGGAACAACAGAGGGGACCCAGAGAAAACAGAGGGACCTGAAAGACTATGGGGGGGGGGGGGGGCTGGAAAAAGCATCAGGTAAGTAAAAGTCAACCCCCCTCCCCCCCATTGACCTTTAATTGTCCTGGTTTCAACATCAGACACACTTCCTACACCTTTATATTGCTTTTTTATTGGTATGTAACCGTTTACTCCCAATGATGCTTTGTCTATGCTATAATGACACATAGCCTTCTACCCAAGCCTCTGGGAGTCCAGATGTTGTTTCTGCTCACTTCACAACAAACTAACGTTCTGCAGTGATACACCTGCTAGCAGTAATAATGCTGCCATCTGTGGCAAATTTAAGAAAGTATATCAGGATGAGAAAAGATTTACAATGGGCAAACAATGACTAAGAAATGTACAAAGTAATATTTTAGAAAATGAGAAGCTTTATTCATTAACAATAACAACAACAACAACAATATCAATAATATTTGTATAGTGCTTTTCTCCCTGGGGACTCAAAGCGCTGTGACCCTGCATTATGCAGACTCAAAGGGTAGGGAAAAGAGGTGAGTTTTTAGCCTTTTTTTAAAGCTGTCCAGAGAAGGAGCCTCTCGTACTGATTGTGGAAGTGAGTTCCATAGAGTAGGGGCTGCATAGGAAAAGGCCCGAGCACCAAATGTTAGGTGTATCCTGGGAATAACCAGCGTCATCTTGTTGGCAGAGCAGAGGGTGCGTGGAGGGGCATAAAGTTCCAATAGATCTGCTATGTATTTGGGTCCCATATGGTTTAGAGCCTTGAATGTCAGCAGGCAGATCTTAAAATTGATTCTCCATTTTACTGGCAACCAGTGAATTAAGTTATATATTCAGTAAAGGTCCTCTTTGAAATTACTCTTCACAGAAGTACCATTTAATGATGAACAGAAGGAAGGGTTTTTTATTTTCATTTTTCTCTTCTCTAACATAAAAGCAATCAGTTAAATAGGAATTACACTGCTTGTAAAGCAGTGCTACACAAGCATAAATTGTTAGTGATTATTATTAAATATGACCATTATATGACCATTTCATTTCAGTTTGCAACTATCTAGAAATTTGTACACAAAGCAAATTATTCAATGTATGCTGCCTTCCAGTTATGGCAACAGCACACCATTTGGTGTGCAGAATGCTCCCAGATTCTCACTGGTTCGGAAAACAGGAACTTGGAAAAATCTTTTCCTTTTTGAGTTAAAACTTTACTACAAGCACATGCTGATCATTCGTATACAATCCAAAATACCTCTTTCTTTGCCCATGTGATGGAAGTTACATTTCTGCAATCCTAGGGAGAAAGAGCAATAGAAATGAATAAGGTTGTAAACTTGTAATACCTACTGTATGTTTGTTAAAAGCCTTAAAATTCACTGTTTGAATACTTTAAAGCGAACCTTAAGTCAACTGAAAAAATGAGATTTACTCACCTGGGGCTTCCCTCAGCCCCCAGCAGCCGATCGGTGCCCTCGCAGCTCCGCTCCGATGTCCCAGGACCCGCCGGCGAGCACTTCTGGTTTGCCCGTCACCGGCCGACAGGCATGGGAACGCGAGTGATTGTTCGCGTTCCCAGCCTGTATATCGCCCCCTATGCTGCTATTGCGGCCAGGATGCAATGGTTAGTGTTATGCAAGAGGAGGGGGGTATTTTTAGGAGTAGATTATGGGTAAGCTAGTGTTATATGTAGGCAGTAGTGATGTCGCGAACCTCCGATTTTTGGTTCGCAAACCCCGTTCGCGAACTTTCACGGAAGGTTTGGTTCGCGCAAAAGTTCGCAAACCGCAATAGACTTCAATGGGGAGGCGAACTTTGAAAAATAGAAAAAATTATGCTGGCCACAAAAGTGATGGAAAACATGTTTCAAGGGGTCTAACACCTGGAGGGGGGCATGGTGGAGTGGGATACACGCCAAAAGTCCCGGGGAAAAATCCGGATTTCACGCAAAGCAGCGTTTTAAGGGCAGAAATCACATTGAATGCTAAATTGCAGGCCTAAAGTGCTTTCAAACATCTTGCATGTGTATACATCAATCAGGGAGTGTAATTAGAGCACTGCTTCACACTGACACACCAAACTCACTGTGTAATGCACCGCAAACAGCTGTTTGTGTAGTGACGGCCATGCTGGACTGGTGTGCAGCATGGCGATAGCGGTTTTCAAGCCCATATAGTCGCCAGGCTGTGGTAGCTCAATGATAGAACAACAGTGACTGTCCAGCTGATCAAATTTGGTCTGACCACAATGAAGCAACAACCTTATTATCTTTGGTATGCCACCCCCACCCGAGACACTCATATAGCCGGCGGTCATTGCTTCATTGTGATATGCAAGCCCCTTCACCGCAACAAGGTAATGATCACGAAGGGGCATGGGCACATGTACATGCCTTTTGTTTTTTTGTTGCAGCCGCCCACAGTGCAGCCAGAAAAATTAGGCAGGCATGTACACGCACCAGAAAAATTAGTATAGTGGCCGCTGCTAGCAGTGGCCTTAAAAATTCAGGAATCCGCCTAGAGTCCTGGACCCTGTTGGTGGTGGCGGAGAAGGCAAGCGGCCTGCAGGCAGAGATGCTGTGTGTGGGGACTGACTTAGTCTTCGGTCGTGCAGTAGCCCTCCGGGATCCATGCCTCATTAATTTTAATAAAGGTCCGGTACTGAACACTGTCGTGACTTAGGCGACTTCTCTTCTCAGTGACAATGCCTCCAGCTGCACTGAAGGTCCTTTCTGACAGGACGCTTGCAGCAGGGCAAGAGAGAAGTTGAATGGCAAATTGGGACAGCTCTGGCCACAGGTCAAGCCTGCGCAACCAATAGTTCAATGGTTTATCATCGCTGCTCGCAGTGTCTACATCCACACTCAAGGCCAGGTAGTCGGCTACCTGCCGTTCCAGGCGTTGGTGGAGGATCCATCCAGAAGGGTTATGGCGAGGCATTGGACTAAAGAATTTCCGCCTTCTGTTGAGTTGGTAACAGGTCCGCCACTTTGTGCCTGTACCGACGGTCTAGTAGCGTGGCCACCCAGTACAGGTCATTCCCCTTGAGTGTTTTTATACGGGGGTCCCTCAACAGACTGGACAACATGAAAGAGGCCATCTGCACAAAGCTGGATGCAGACGTACTCTCCATCTCCTCTTGCTCTTCCTCAGTGACGGCACGCAACTCCTCCCCCCAGCCACAAACAATACCATGGGAATGTGGAGCAGCAGAAGCCCCCTGTGATGGCTGCTGCGGTTGTTCTTCTTCCGCCGCCTCTTCCTCCTCCACAGAAACACCTTCCTCATCATCATCATCTGAGTCTGATTCCTCTCCTTCCCCACACAACTCCTCTTCTTCCTCCTCCTCCCCCCTCTGTGCTGCCGCAGGTGTTGAGGAAACATCTGGTTCGGATGAAAATTGCTCCCACGACTCCTCCTGCCGTAACTGTTCTCGTTCGCGCTCCTCCACAGCTTTATCCACCACTCTACGCACGGCACGCTCCAGGAAGTAAGCGTAGGGGATCAAGTCGCTGATGGTGCCCTCAGCGCGACTCACCAGTTTGGTCACCTCCTCAAAGGGCTGCATGATCCTGCATGCATTTCGCATCAGTGTCCAGTTGTTGGGCTACAACATCCCCATCTTCCCAGATTGTGTCCTTCTACTGTAATTGTACAGGTACTGGGTGACGGCTTTCTCAAATGAGGCGTCTCACCGACAAGTTGTTTTTCTGCTGAATGTCCGCAAAGCGTGCCATGGCCGTGTAAGACCGCCTGAAATGCCCACACAACTTCCTGGCCTGCTTCAGGACGTCCTCTAAGCCTGGGTACTTTGACACAAATCTTTGCACGACCAGATTCAGCACATGTGCCATGCAGGGTACATGTGTCAGCTTTCCCAAATTCAATGCTGAAATGAGATTGCTGCCGTTGTCACACACCACGTTGCCGATCTCCAGCTGGTGCGGAGTCAGCTATTGCTCCACCTGTTTGTTAAGAGCAGCCAGGAGAGCTGCTCCAGTGTGACTCTCCGCTTTAAGGCAAGACATGTCTAAGATGGCGTAACACCATCGTACCTGGCATGCAGCATAGGCCCTGGGGTGCGGGGGCTGTGTAGCTGGAGAGGAGATCGCGGCACCAGCCAAGGAGGAGGAGGAGGATGACGACAGCGAAGTGGATGTAGCAGGCGGAGAGGAGGTGGCAGGAAGCCTGCCTGCAAGCCGTGGAAGTGTCACAAGTTGGTCCGCTGCACAGCCACGTACTCCCTGCTTGCTGCCATCGGTCACCAGGTTGACCCAATGGGTTGTGTACGTAATGTAGCAGCCCTGCCCGTTCTTGGCAGACCAGGCATCCGTGGTCAGGTGGACCCTTGCCTTGACCCAACGCTCTTCGCAATAGATGACACGACTTGCCTCTCAACTGCACGGTACAGTTTGGGTATGGCCTTTTGTGAAAAATAATTTCGGCCTGGTATCTTCCACTGCGGTGTCCCAATGGCCACAAATTTATGGAAAGCCTCTGACTCCACCAGCTTGTATGGTAATAGCTGGCGAGCTAATAGTTCCACCACGCCAGCTGTCAGACGCCGGGCAAGAGGGTGACTGGCAGGCATTTGCTTCTTATGCTCAAATACTTCCTTCATGGACAGCTGGCTACTGCTGTGGGCAGAGGAGAAGGAGCCGCTCAAGGGCAGAGTCGATGTGGAGGAGGGTGGCTGTGAAGGTGCTAGGGAGAAAGCGACTGAAGAAGATGATGCAACTGAAGGAGGAAAAGGAGAAGGAGGGTGGCTTGTCTTTTGGGTGCTGTTTTTCCTTAGGTGTTCTTGTCATAGCTGTTTGTGCCTTTTCTTCAGGTGCCTTTATAAGGCACTTGTCCCTACGTGAGAGTTGGCCTTTTTCCACGGCTAAATTTTTGCTGGCAGAGACAACAGATAGCTTTGCTCCAATCTGAGACACACATTTAAAAAAATTTCCAAACTGCTGTGCCCCCCTGGGGTGATGGCGCTACGGTGGCATCAGCAGCTGACGTTGAAGGGCATGTTGGCTGGCTGTCCATAGCTGGCGATACATGGCACCGGACACTGCCCCCAGCTGTTTCTGAGGACGAGCTCCCTCTGCTTCTTTCATGGACTCATCTCCTCCTACTCCTCTCTGACTCCCCCTCTGAACTGTCTCCCTGGTCATCTCCTCTATTGGGAACATACGTCGCATCCGTATAATCGTCATCATAATCCTCCTGTCCAGCTTCCCTTTCCTCAGACACCTCCACATCTGCACCAACATCAGGTGGTTCATCATTCCCCTCCTCACACGTTACGTCCATACTATCGCCACCTAACTCAGACGTATGAGGTGGTGTACCTGCGCCTTCTTGTTGTTGTTGCAGTAGTGGCTGTGAATCAGTGATTTCACCACCACCAAATAACTCCTACGAAGTGTCAAATGCAGTGGATGTGGTGCTTGTACTAGCGCTGGTGGCTGCGTGAGATGAGGTGTTCTGTGTTAAATACTCAACCACATCCTCACAATTTTGGGAAGTGATGGCACGTGCCTTCTTCTGAGCACTGTACTTTGGAGCAGGTCCGCACGAAATCACAGCAACAACACCTCGCACAGACCTGCCGGTGCCAGGTGGCCTTCCTCTGGGTCTGCCTCTACCTCTTCCTCTACCTGGTTTGTCCATTTTGTCCATCTCGGGGAGGATGCTAGGTATATGCAGTGAGGTGAGTTCACTCAACACAAAGGTAGTTATATGCAGTGAGGTGGGTTCACTGAAGAGTAAAGGTAGTTATATGCAGTGAGCTGGGTTCACTGAACAGTAAAGGTAGTCATATGCAGTGAGGTGGGATCAATCAACACAAAAGGTAGTTATATGCAGTGAGGTGGGTTCACTCAACAGTAAAGGTAGTTAGATGCAGTGAGGTGGGTTCACTCACTACAAAAGGTAGTTAGATGCAGTGAGGTGGGTTCACTGAACAGTAAAGGTAGTTATATGCCGTGAGGTGGGTTCACTGAACAGTAAAGGTAGTTATATGCAGTGAGCTGGGTTCACTCAACAGTAAAGGTAGTTATATGCATTGAGGTGGGTTCACTCAACACAAAAAGTAGTTATATGCAGTGAGGTGGGTTCACTGAACAGTAAAGGTAGTTATATGCAGTGAGGTGGGTTCACTCAACACAAAAGGTAGTTATATGCAGTGAGGTGGGTTCACTGAACAGTAAAGGTAGTTATATGCAGTGAGGTGGGTTCACTCAACACAAAGCTAGGTATATGCAGTGATGAGGTGGGTTAAGTAAACACAACAGGTACTGTGTATATGCAGTACTGGGTAGTACAATGTGCAGCTCCCTGTCACACACACAGGTAGTCACTGAATGCGCTGGGCTGCTGGCAGTGGCACACACAATATCAATTAGCAAGGCTGTGTATGCAACAAAAGTGTCAGTTTGACACACAGAAAAAAAACAAAGAACAGGATTAGCTCTGAAAAGAGCTGTTGAGGGGTGCTATTAAAGCAATAATAATCAGCCAGGAGCAAGCTAAGAAGCCAAGAACCTAACTAATCTTTCCCTAGGAGAACAATTCTGCAGCCGCTCGCCCTAGTCTGTCTAATAGCAGGCGAGTGTAATGGCCGGCGAGCCTGCCTTATATAAGGCAGGTGGGGCTCCAGGGCTGAGTGTAGCCTGATTGGCTACTATGTACCTGCTGACTGTGATGCAGAGGGTCAAAGTTGACCCTCATAGTGCATTATGGGGCGAATCGAACTTCCGAAAAAGTTCGCCTTCTCAGGCGAACGCGAACCACCGAAGATACCTCTGACATGCTGTGCAGTCTCACTTTCCCTGTACAAGCATTATATCTACATATCCATATCATTGGAGTACTCAAGAAGACACAAGGTCCTGGTGGTCTGACATCTACATTTTACAATCTTTCAATTGAGACCAAATTATTCCTTCACACTATCACTGCTTTTGATAACTGGGCTCTAAAAATACCTAATTTATACTGACTACTTTTCCAACATGCTCTCTTCTTATACCATGCTGTCTCCATCTGTCATCTGATTCTGCTATATTTTATCCATCAGGCTTATCTCACCCCTGTAAAATTGCAAACAAAAGGGAACATCTCATATTCAGATTTGTGTCCTAGATATCAGACCCCAGGTGCTGACTTCATCTGTCATGGGAGTGTCCCCATATTTTTCCATTCTGGGGTGACCCTATTTCCTTCCTATTCAACATATAGGATAGACACATTCTTATCTCTTCCAAATTATGTTTGTTTGGTTTACTAAACGTGCACATCTATAGTACAATCTTGATTGTACAAGCTTACTAAATCTGTCAACTCCCCTGAGGTTAAGGGACTCAGACCTTACTAGCTCCGACACTGTGTGCAGCTTGGGTTTTAGTGATTGATGGGGAATTAAACTTCAGGAATAAAATCTCAGCTGTGGTGAAACATTCCTTAAGTTACCTAAGAAATATTGGAAAGATTATGCACCTAATTCCAGCAGAGGATCTTCCAACCCGAGTTCACACCTTCATCCAGTGGTAGCGCCAGGGGGGGTGCTTTGGGTTCTGAAGCATTTCTAAAATTGTTCAAGCGCGCTATTAGTACCCCCCAGCATGAACTGACTTTCAGTGTCTAATAGACGCCGCATCAGTTCACTGGCAGCAGCAGCCCAGCAGCTCCGGCAGCGGCAGAGCAGGGCTACGGTAAAATGGCGTCCCAAGCCCTGCTCTGGAGACTTCGAGTCTGCAGTGCAGGGCTTCAGGTACCATTTTCCTGTAGCCCTGCTCTCAGTGTGGGAGTTTCAGTTGCTGGCTGGCAGAGGATCGTGGAAGCTGCTCGCTTGACGGAGGCCAGGACAGGAGGTCTGCTGCAGGTGAGTAAATGTTATTTTTTTTTATTTATTAGCAGGTGTATTTGCTGGGCAAGTCTGCCACATGATTGAAGTGTTTTCTGGTCAGGTCTGCCACATGATTGAAGTGTTTTCTGGTCAGGTCTGCCACATGATTGAAGTGTTTTCTGATCAAGTCTGCCACACATGATTGAAGTGTTTTCTGGTCAAGTCTGCCACATGATTGCACGTATTTTCTGGTCAAATCTGCCACATGATTGCACATATTTTCTGGTCAAATCTGCCGACATGATTGAACTATTTTCTAGTAAAATCTGCCACATGATTGAACGTGTTTTTTGGTCAAATCTGCCGACATGATTGCACATATTTTCTGGTCAAATCTGCCACATGATTGAAAGTATTTTCTGGTCAAATCTGCCGACATGTTTGTTCATATTTTCTTGTCAAATCTGCCACATGGTTGAACGTATTCTCTGGGCAATTGAACGTATTTTCTGGGCAAATCTGCTCACATTACGTTTACTTTCTTGAGAAAACTTGCACAATTATGTGAATTTTCTAGGGAAAGGGTCACCATAACTTGGGCCCACTGACTTTGTGTTGCAAGAGAACCTGAGGTGAGAATAATATTGAGGCTGCCATATTTATCTCCTTTTAAGCAATACCAGTTGCCTGGCTGCCTTGCTGGTCCTCTGCCTCTAATTCTTTCAACCATAGACCCTAAACAAGCGTGCAACAGGTCAGGGGTTTCTGAAAATATTGTCATAACTGACAAGATTAGCTGCATGCTTGTTTCTGGTGTAATTCAGTTCACTACTGCAGCCAAATAGATCAGCAGGGCTGCCAGGGAACTAGTATTGTTTAAAAGGAAATAAATATGGCAGCCTCCATATCACTCTCACCTCGGGTTCACTTTAAATTACAGTTAGCGCCGCCCTCATCCGGTCATGGCCACGCCCAATTTTTGGTCATCAGCTACCCCAGGAATTGGTCCAGAACCTGCATAGCACACCCTCCCCCCCCCAAAAAAAAATCCTGGAGCCGCCACTGCCTTCATCTCATCATGGCTGGTCTATTGCAATGCCCTTTATACAGGCCTTCAAATAAAGAATTACACCACAGCTAGTACAGTATGCTGCCACAAGATCATTAACAAGCCAACTCCACCACTGCTACATAACAGCAATCATTTGCTCACTACACTGGCTACCAATAAAATGGAGAATCATTTTCAAAATTGGCATGCTAACATTCAAACCCCTACACAACCTAGGCCCAGGATACCTTAAGGATTTGTTGCAACTGCCTCACACCGCTCACAACATTAGATCAGAAGAATCCAATAACTTGACCAGTCCCAGAGTTCAACTAAAAACCTTTGGAACTAGAGCTTTCTGTCATATTACTCCTACACTGTGGAATGCCTTGCCAAATATAATCAAGACCGCTCCAACCCTGGACATGTTTAACTCAAAACTGAAAAGCCACCTGTTAAAGAGACACTGAAGCGAAAAAAAAATATGATATAGTGAATTGGTTGTGTACTATGAATAATTACTAGAAGATTAGCAGCAAAGAAAATATTCTCATACTTTTATTTTCAGGTATATAGTGTGTTTTCTAACATTGCATCATTCTATATTATGTGCAGATTACACAGAGCAGGGACAAGGTCCTCCAGCACCCAAGGCTGAGACACCAAAGTGCGCCCCTCCATCCCTCCCACCCCAGCTGTCACACACTGATTGCTATTAGACTAAGAGGGCCACAGGGCCCACAACCTCCCCAACACCTTAATATCTAGTTATCTGGCTTGCAGTTACTGCTATGTATCCCCTTTTGTTATTTCTTTCTGCTTCATACACAATTAGGAATAACAGCTGAATGAATTGTGCGCCCCCTCCTACACTGCGCCCTGAGGCTGGAGCCTCTCCAGCCTATGCCTCGGCCCGGCCCTGAGATTACACAACACTCAGCATTCAAAATGAGTCTTTCAGAGCAGTCTGTGAAGTAATGACCTCTCCTCTAGCAGAGAAAAAGTAAACAGTTCACTTACAGTTGAGATAATAAAAGTCAGATAACAGCCCTCTCCACTACTAAGACTTAGTCGGAGAGTTAATGGCTTGTTTGCATAGAGATAACAACTGGAGTTTCTTAACTCTTCCTGTACTGGAAACAATTAGACTGATGTATCCGATCTTAATGTTTTATTTCTTAGCTGTACTACACATACAAATCATAATATCATATTTTTTTTTCGCTTCAGTGTCTCTTTAAGCCTGGCTTTTATGATCTCATAAATCTTCCACCTGAGACAAGCTAATGTGCTTTGGGTCCAACGGGGGCAAATCGCTTTACAAATGTTTTGTTGTTGTTGTTGTTGTGTAATAAAAGGGTAAACTGTGTGAATATATTTTGAATGGATACTTTAAGTAGCCCCTAATATTACACATAAATTGTAAGGTTGTGCAATCAAGATTGTATCAATAATGGACACCTTTAGGAACAATGAGTTCTCAAGATATGACTGAATATTTATTCCTGAATTGGTGTTTATAGAAAGGGAAGCTATATTTTTGGACTGGATGAGACCTACAGCTCCCTTAATTTCCAACTGGAAAATCGAATTAATCAAATAATCTCTTATGAAAACGTTATATACAAGAAGCATGATTCATCCAAACATCCAAAAGTTTCCCAAAATGTGTGATAAATAACTTTCTGGAACACAGTCTCTGCAGCAGTTATACTACGAATTTTACTTATGTTTTTCTCTGTAATTTGATTTATTGGATTACTTGTTACATGATCTTGTACAATGTTCTTTTTTATACTCTATGCCACTACACAGTTCTTTGCTATTTCTTTGAATATTTTTCGGGATCTTCCTCCTGATTCATATGCATATAAAAACAATGTTTTTTTTTTTTTTTTTAAGTATTTATTGTGTTCTACGTTTTCCATATGTCTGGACTATGGGGTAGGGTTGCAAGAGTAGGCATTTTCTTTGCAAAAAGAAATATCCAGGCCTGGCTAAAATTAGTGAAAATATATATCAAGTCTCCATAAAGTATGTGGGAAAATATATTATGGTTTGAGTAGACCAAGGTTTAACCACTTGAGGACCACAGTCTTTTCGCCCCTTAAGGACCAGAGCCTTTTTTTCCATTCAGACCATTGCAGCTTTCATGGTTTATTGCTCGGTCATACAACCTACCACCTAAATGAATTTTACCTCCTTTTCTTGTCACTAATACAGCTTTCTTTTGCTGCTATTTGATTGCTGCTGCGAGTTCTACTTTTTATTATATTCATCAAAAAAGACATGAATTTTGTAAAAAAAAAATGTTTTGTGCTGACATTTTTCAAATAAAGTAAAATTTCCTATACATTTGAGCGCGAAAGTTATTCTGCTACATGTCTTTGATAAAAAAAAAAACATTCAGTGTATATTTATTGGATTGGGTAAAAGTTATAGCGTTTACAAACTATGGTGCCAAAAGTGAATTTTCCCATTTTCAAGCATCTCTGACTTTTCTGACCCCCTGTCATGTTTCATGAGGTGCTAAAATTCCAGGATAGTATAAATACCCCCCAAATGACCCCATTTTGGAAAGAATAAAAAAAAGGAAAGGAGCGCTCTGAGATTTCAATTCGTAAAATAGATACTAAGATAGGAATGGTCTCACCTAATCATAGTGTGGCTGGCACAGCGTACACAGCCGCGATAGGCATGGGCGTCCCTCTAAGTCAGCCAGGGACCGGGCTCTCCGTATCGACAGGGCGGACGTGATGTCACTATTCCCAACTCTCCTAGCGGCAGTTGCTATGGGGACCCAGACGCTTGCTCTGACACACGCGGAGGAGCGTGGTGAGTGGCGTGTAGTCCACCACAGGGGGCATACATAAACAGGGTAATAGGACAATAGTGCAAAATAGCACACACACGTAAGATATGTTAAAAAGAGATAATTTAATATAAAGACAACGTGTTTCGCGGAGGAACATCCCCCGCTTTTTAAAGTCAAACATTTCAAATAAAAAAGAGACAACCCTTTATATAGTATCCATTAATCATTGTATCCAATCAGCTTTTTCTAGGAGGTAACTACGGGATCCTCATGAGTCCAAAAGACCCAAACCACCTTGTAATATTTGGTAGAAGGGAAATAGAATAAAGCATAGAATCTCCACGTGCACTAGGATTCAGAAGATGAAAGATGTAAAAGCACCCAGTGTGTTACAAGAAAAGCTCCCACATCAAGGTCATGGGTCCCACATAGATTTAATAGAACAGTCCTGCTGATAATCCTACAATCCATTATACGACAGTAAAAAACTTTGCACTACATACGCAGTTTCAGAGGTCACAATTAATCTCAATCTGTACACATGTACACATATGCACATATGTGCATACCCACCCATATAAATGCAATATGACAATAACATTATTAGTACCACTATTAAACTGCACCTAATCTGCATTCCAAGTACATTACTATTTAATGCATACACATATATGGAGACAGTACACACGTATAATATGGCATACACATGCCCACACACACGCATGCATGTGTCTCCACACATGTCCCCACAGCAAGGGAACACCAGCAGGACAATTACGTAGTCAGACTAACACTATACTATCTGTGGCAAGTGGCTCATCTCCTCCAGGCATTTGTTAAGACCCCCCGGCTCCAGTGTCCCCAATTTTAAAATCCAAAAGGATTCACGTCTGCAGAGGATGCGATATTTCTCATGTTTATTGGAATGTTGCACTTGTTCTATAATAGTGGCTCTCAAGACATTAAAATCCCTATTGTGTACCAGATTACAATGGTTGGACACCCCATGTTTAGGTTCCCCCTTAGTAACATTAGATCTATGTTTATTTAGACGGGTTTGGAACTTTTGGGTGGTCCGGCCCACATAGCCCAGATTGCATGGGCAGACTAGCAGGTAGACTACATATGTACTTTGACAATTTACGTGACTTTTTATCGGGAATTGTATGGAACCATTAATCTGAAAGGTGACTGCACCATCGTTAAGGGTTTTGCAGCAAAGGCACCGTTTTGACCTACATGAATAGCACCCCAGTTTGACCTGATTATCGTCATTAATTTTGGCTCTATTTGGCTGTAATCTGCTGGGTGCTATATAGCCCCTGATGGTCTTGCCTCTTCGGAAGACCAACTAGGGTCTAGAGGGGAGGGTCTGTCTAAGCACTGGGTCGCTCAATAGGACTGGCCAATATTTCTCAAAAATCTATTTACATTCTCCAGCCTGTCCAGAAAAGTCAACGACAATAGGCAAACGATTGGTAATCAGGTTGGCCATCCTCGATTTCCTTCCTGTATGGGCCTTAGGTAATATACATTCCTGCTGTGAGAGAGCCGAAGCTCTCTCCAAAGCCGAATCTATCAGGGTAATGGGATAATGTTTTTCCAAAAATCTTGCCTTTAAAATTGTCGACTGGCGATCAAAGTCGTCGTCACTCGTACAATTTCGGCGTAACCGTTTGAATTGGCCGAATGGTGCATTTTTAAGCCAAGGTTTATAATGGGCACTATAATAATCAAGGTATCCATTCCTGTCGGTGGGTTTGAAGTAGTTTACAGTACTAATACTAGCACTATCGGGATCAACCCTAATTTCCAAATCTAGAAAATGTATTTTAAAGGGATCAGTTTCCATAGTAAAGGATAAACCCAATTGGTTGTTATTCAAATATTTCACATATCCAACTAATTCCTCCTCTGAACCCTCCCATACACATAATATGTCATCTATAAAACGGTGATGTAGGACGAGGCCCGCCCGATATGGGTTGTCAGAGGACCAAACAAGTTGGTCCTCCAACCAACCCATATATGAATTGGCGTAGGCCGGAGCGAATCTCGTCCCCATCGCTGTTCCACGTAGCTGCAAGGTCCACAAATATACCTCACGATTTGGACCTCAGGGCCATCAGTTATTATCTGGAAGGTGATCCGCTTTTGCCAGATACCCAGAAGCAATTCATATTGGACTCTATTGAGTTTATATTGAAGACAAACTACTTTACTTATTTGGATTGTTTCTACTTGCAGCTACGTGGAACGGCGATGGGGACGAGGTTCGCTCCGGCCTTCGCCAATTTATATATGGGTTGGTTGGAGGACCAACTTGTTTGGTCCTCTGACAACCCATATCGGGCGGGCCTCGTCCTACATCGCCGTTTTATAGATGACATATTATGTGTATGGGAGGGTTCAGAGGAGGAATTAGTTGGATATGTGAAATATTTGAATAACAACCAATTGGGTTTATCCTTTACTATGGAAACTGATCCCTTTAAAATACATTTTCTAGATTTGGAAATTAGGGTTGATCCCAATAGTGCTAGTATTAGTACTGTAAACTACTTCAAACCCACCGACAGGAATGGATACCTTGATTATTATAGTGCCCATTATAAACCTTGGCTTAAAAATGTACCATTCGGCCAATTCAACCGGTTACGCCGAAATTGTATGAGTGACGACGACTTTGATCGCCAGTCGACAATTTTAAAGGCAAGATTTTTGGAAAAACATAATCCCATTCACCTGATAGATTCGGCTTTGGAGAGAGCTTTGGCTCTCTCACAGCAGGAATGTATATTACCTAAGGCCCATACAGGAAGGAAATCGAGGATGGCCAACCCGATTACCAATCGTTTGCCTATTGTCGTTGACTTTTCTGGACAGGCTGGAGAATGTAAACAGATTTTTGAGAAATATTGGCCAGTCCTATTGAGCGACCCAGTGCTTAGACAGACCCTCCCCTCTAGACCCCAGTTGGTCTTCCGAAGAGGCAAGACCATCAGGGGCTATATAGCACCCAGCAGATTACAGCCAAATAGAACCAAAATTAGGCAGTATAGGAACCCTACAAGTGACCCCATTTTAGAAAGAAGACACCCCAAGGTATTCTGTTAGGAGTATGGTGAGTTCATAGAAGATTTTTTTTGTCACAAGTTAGCGGAAAATGACACTTTGTGAAAAAAAAAACAATACAAATCAATTTCCGCTAACTTGTGACAAAAAATAAAATCTTCTAGGAACCCATCATACACCTAACAGAATAACTTGGGGTGTCTTCTTTCTAAAATGGGGTCACTTGTGGGGTTCCTATACTGCCCTGGCATTTTAGGGGCCCTAAACCGTGAGTAGTCTGAAAACCAAATGCCGCAAAATGACCCTTGAAATCCTAAAGGTACTCATTGGACTTTGGGCCCCTTAGCGCAGTTAGGGTGCAAAAAAGTGTCACACATGTGGTATCGCCGTACTCAGGAGAAGTATTATAATGTGTTTTGTGGTGTATTTTTACATATAACCATGTTGGGTGGGAGAAATATCTCTGTAAATGACACATTTTTGATTTTTTTTAAACACAATTGTCCATTTACAGAGAGATTTCTCCCACCCAGCATGGGTATGTGTAAAAATACACAACAAAACACATTACACTACTTCTCCTGAGTACGGCGATACCACATGTGTGACACTTTTTTGCAGCCTAGGTGCGCTAAGGGGCCCAACGTCCTATGCACAGGTCATTTTGAGGCATTTGTTTTCTAGACTACTCCTCACGGTTTAGGGCCCCTAAAATGCCAGGGCAGTATAGGAACCCTACAAGTGACCCCATTTTAGAAAGAAGACACCCCAAGGTATTCTGTTAGGAGTATGGTGAGTTCATAGAAGATTTTATTTTTTGTCACAAGTTAGTGAAAAATGACACTTTGTGAAAAAAACAATAAAAATCAATTTCCGCTAACTCTTGACAAAAAATAAAATCTTCTATGAACTCGTCATACACCTAACAGAATACCTTGGGGTGTCTTTTTTCTAAAATGGGGTCACTTGTGGGGTTCCTATACTGCCCTGGCATTTTACGGGCCCAAAACCGTGAGTAGCCGGTAAACCAAATTTCTCAAAATGACTGTTCAGGGGAATAAGCATCTGCAAATTTTGATGACAGGTGGTCTATGAGGGGGAAAATTTTGTGGAACCGGTCATAAGCAGGGTGGCCTCTTAGATGACAGGTTGTATTGGACCTGATCTGATGGATAGGAGTGCTAGGGGGGTGACAGGAGGTGATTGATGGGTGTCTCAGGGGGTGGTTAGAGGGGAAAATAGTTGCAATCAATGCACTGGGGAGGTGATCGGAAGGGGGTCTGAGGGTTTGGCCGAGTGATCAAGAGCCCACATGGGGCAAATTAGGGCCTGATCTGATGGGTAGGTGTGCTAGGGGGTGACAGGCGGTGACAGGAGGTGATTGATGGGTGTCTCAAGGTGTGATTAGAGGGGGGAAATAGATGCAAGCAATGCACTGGCGAGGTGATCAGGGCTGGGGTCTGAGGGCGTTCTGAGGGTGTGGGCGGGTGTTTGGGTACCCTAGGGGCAGATAGGGATCTAATCTGATGGGCATCAGTGACAGGGGCTGATTGATGGGTGATCAGTGGGTGATTAGATGGCAGAACAGATGTAAACAATGCACTTTGGAGGTGATCTGAGGGTAGGTCTGGGGCAATCTGATGGTGTTTGTGGGTGATCAGATTGCCCGCAAGGGGCAGGTTAGGGGCTGATTGATGGGTGGCAGTGACAGGGGGTGATTGATGGGTGGCAGTGATATGGGGTGATTGATTGGCAGGTGATTGACAGGTGATCAGTGGGTTATTACAGGGAAGAACAGATGTAAATATTGCACTGGCGAATTGATAAGGGGGGTCTGAGGGCAATCTGAGCATGTAGGCGGGTGATTGGGTGCCCGCAAGGGGCAGATTAGGGTCTGATCTGATGGGTAACAGTGACAGGTGGTGATAGGGGGTGATTGATGGGTAATTAGTGGGTGTTTAGGGTAGAGAACAGATGTAAACACTGCATTTGGGAGGTGATCTGATGTCAGATCTGCGGGCGATCTATTGGTGTGGGTGGGTGATCAGATTGCCCGCAAGGGGCAGGTTAGGGGCTAATTGATGGGTGGCAGTGACAAGGGGTGATTGATGGGTGATTGACAGGTGATTGGCAGGTGATTGGCAGGTGATCAGGGGGGATAGATGCATACAGTACACAGGGGGGGGGTTTGGGGGGGGATCTGGGGAGAATCTGAGGGGTGGGGTGGGGGGATGATCAGGAGTCCCCAAGGGGCAGTTTAGGGTTAAAAAAATAGCGTTTATAGATAGTGACAGGGAGTGATTGATGGGTGATTAGGGGGGTGATTGGGTGCAAACAGGGGTCTGGGGGGTGGGCAGGGGGGGGGGGGTCTGAGGGGTGCTATGGGCGATCAGAGGGAAGGGGGGGCAGGATCAGTGTGCTTGGTGCAGACTAGGGTGGCTGCAGCCTGCCCTGGTGGTCCCTCGGACACTGGGACCACCAGGGCAGGAGGCAGCCAGTATAATAGGCTTTTGTATACATTACAAAGCCTATTATACTATGTACATGCGGCGATCCGGGTGCTAGTAACCCGCCGGCGCTTCCGAACGGCCGGCGGGTTACAGCGCGAGGGGGGAGGAGCCAGTCGCTGGTGGCTGATCGCGTCACGAATGACGCAATCGCCGCATAACCACGCCTGCCGCCGCCTCCGCCGATGGGCGTATTGCGGTCGTTTAGGCCCAGTCCTTGCCGCTGCCCATCGGCTGGGGGCGGTCGGCAAGTGGTTAAATAGTGATGGGCCGAATATCACATTTTGGGTTCGAATCTGAATCTCCGCAAAAATTTGCGAATCTGAGAATCTCCATATACTTCAATGGCATGCGAATGGCAGCCGAATTTATCAGTTAATAGCAAAGCCCCCTTACGTGCTAGAAACACCAAATTTTAAGGCTATGTGAAGGGGGACAGTGGCTACAAGAGAAAAAAATGGTCTCTTAACAAACCAATGGGGAGACTTGGAGGCAAAGTACGAAGATGCATTTGTGCTCTAGCTATACAGAGTGCGGCGGGGAGCGACGGTGTGTAGAGTCTTTGATCTTTTGCTACAATCAAGCTTTGAACACTAATCACAAAACCTGATTACCATACACATTAAACAATTTTTTCTTGTTTTTAAGTCATATTAAAACATAACTTTTAATAAATTATATCTGATAAAATAGAACAATGCACAGATAGACTGTCTGTCAATTACTTGTATATCTCCTTTTTACTTATAAACTCAGGGTCTGCAGTGAGCTATAATGGAGAGTATCTCCACCCCCCATGAGTATCTCCACTCTCCATTATAGCTCACTGCAGACCCCGAGTTTATAAGTAAAAGTAAAAAGGAGATATACAAGTAATTGACAGACAGTCATCTGTATATTGTTCTATTTTATCAGATGCAATTTATTAAAAGTTATGTTTTAATATGACTTAAAAACGAGGAAAAATTATTTAAGGTACGATCAAGCTTGCAAGATGAGAGGATATTGGCCTTGGACATTTCCAAGGATATAAATGTGGGGACATTTTCTTACAGTACAGGTAAGTATTTATGACTAATTAAGAAAATAAAGGACTATTTTGTGGTTGTGTTTTTATTTCATTTAACCGTTTGTGGAAATGGGTAAGGGGTACTTTGTACCTCTATACTCATTTCTCCTGGGAGGGGGCGGGCATCTGGGGGTCTCTTTCTTAAAGGGGACTCCCAGATGCCACCATGAACCCCCCCAGGGAGTCGTTGCTGACACCTCCTCCTGGGGCACCGGAGGTGGGGAAGAGCCTCTAGACCATGGATTGGACAAGGGCTCTGGAGGGGAGGGGGAGGCTTGGCCACCCCCTGGAGCACCCCCATACCATGGACTATGTGGGCTGGTATAGCTCCGGGTGTGAGGCTCATTCTGGCTATCTCAGCCTGCATGAGGGATAAGGGTTCGAGAGGGGGGACCCCACGTCATCTTTTTAAAGTTCCCATACTCTGAACATTAAAAAAAAGTTTCAAAAAATAGGTTAAGTTGCCAGGGCTCTTTATACAGCCATATTGCAGTTGTATAGCTATCCCTGGCCAAAGCGTTGTGACTCTGGAGGGGTTACCAGGGGGTCCGTAGGCACTGCATAGGACCCCCTGGACACCCCATTGTAAAATGAATTGCTCTTTCTTTAGATATATGTAAATTTACACTACTGTTAGGCTACATTATCTGTCATTTACTGCATTTAAATGTATACTTTTTTCCTATGAAATGTTAAAATTGATTTTCTCAAAAACTATAAGGTCTTTTTGATTTTTTCCCCTCTTGTAGCCACTGACCCCCCCCTCTACATACCCTGATAATTTAGTGTTTCTAGCATGTAAGGGGGCTTTGCTATTAACTGCTAAAGTCGACGGCCATTAAAGTCTATGGCAAAAATGCGAATGCAAATTTTTTGTAAAAAGTTTGTGGTAAACGCGAATTTTAAATACTGCTGGTTCACTGCAAAGTATCCGCCTGGCAAATACTTCGGCCCATCTCTAAGGTTGAGCTAGGTGGCCACAGTTCCAAAAGGTGCATTTGTTCAAAACAACACTTTGCATCACTAAAATAATACCATACCTGTGGTGAAGCATGATTGTGGCAGTATAATGTTTTTAGGTTGCATTTCTACAACTAGAACTGGAGTTTTACTCAAGATGAAAAAAAAGTATGAACACTTCAATATACTGTACTGGAGGGAAAAGAACACAAAGACAAATGGGAGCCCAAATGGTGCAGTATGTCACGAGTATTGAGTATTAAAATACTTCTAAAAAGTAGTACTCACAAAGGTGGGTTGCACAGGGGGCAACTGACCACTTCAGGCACGTGGGGTGTATTATACCTGACTCCACTCAGGTCTGCCAGCGGTCCTGGACTCGGTCATTCTCTTAGCAAAAGAACCTGTGCACCTAAAGTAGGTGCGCAAGGCCTCCCTCCTAGATAGGTGTGGGGAGTGGGGTACAGCAAGATGAACAGGCACCCAGAATATATAAAAAACTTTAAAACCAATAAAATAAAGAAGATTGAGGTGGCTTACCTCATAGATGACAAACTCACTTTAGATAAGGAAGTTTAATAGATTATTAAGCACAGGCAATGCGTTTCGTGGGACCATGCCCACTTCCTCAGGCCAAATAAAAGTGCCAAAGTAGTCTATATGCCGCACTCAGGACGCCTCTGTGCGGCATATAGACTACTTTGGCACTTTTATTTGGCCTGAGGAAGTGGGCATGGTCCCACGAAACGCATTGCCTGTGCTTAATAATCTATTAAACTTCCTTATCTAAAGGGAGTTTGTCGTCTATGAGGTAAGCCACCTCAATCTTCTTTATTTTATTGGTTTTAAAGTTTTTTATATATTCTGGGTGCCTCTTCACCTTGCTGTAGTTCAATATACCAGTCACCTTTGGCCTAAAACCTTTAGGCATCTGCTAGAAAGCTGAAGATGAAGATAAATATCACCTTTAACATGACCATGACCCCAAGCCTAAATCTAAAAGTCAACAAATGAATAGCTATGCCACACGCAAATGAAAGTCCATACCTAAATCCTGTAGAAAATCTGTTGGGTATCCTGACAGATTTGGAGCACTTTCCTGAGGAAGAGCAGGCAAATATTGTCAAGTCAAGATGTGCCATATTGATAGAATCCTACCCAAGAAAACTGAATATTGTAATAAAATCAAAAAGTGATTCACTAAAGAGTGACAAGACAAAACACAGAACATTTAGTACGGTGGCATAGTGGTTAGCACCTTGCCGCACTCCGGTTTCCTCCCACATCCAAAAACACAAAGATATGTTAATAGGGCTTTCCCCTAAAGTATAGGTGCCCTATTGTAAATCAAGCCCCTTGTATATGATTTGTCTGTTTTACTTAGTATTGGCATTGGTGCCCTATGCTCTGCTAATTTCAAAGTGGCTCGCAAAGCAAAAAAGTGTGGGCACCCTTGAGCTACCCTTTAGCCGAGCTCATAACCAATCTATCCACATGCCTCTCCCCTTCAGCCACACATCTCCCCTCCCCATCCCTTCCCTGATTGGCCGCGAGCAGCGCTGGCAGCAGAAACAGCTTCCAGCAGCAAAATCGATATACCCAGCAGTCGGTCGCGATGTACCCGTAGATCACGATAGACCTGTTGGGCACTCCTGGTGTAGCTGAAATCAGATATTGCGGCTCTGGGGTGCCAAATGCTTACTTTAGGTGTTAGGCGCATACATACTCAGTATTCTATGTGAAGATGGGGAGTTAGTGTTAGGAGATAAGGGAGCAAAATGTTAAATATTGGTAATAGAAAGTGATTGATATACTAACTGTCAGCTATATCAATTAATCTCACCAGCGGCCATAATAAATGTATAGGATTTTCTATCGATTCTACACAGCTGAATGTATGATTAGGTGTTGGTTACACACAATAAAATACTGTAGATTGTGTTTATATTGGCACAACAGATACAGCTTGATTGTAAATCAAGCCCCTTGTATATGATTTGTCTGTTTTACTAAGTACAGGCATTGGTGCCCTATGCTCTGCAAAATCTGAATTGATTTACGAAGTAATCTGTGCTGACTGGAACCAAAAGGGATGCTCAGTGGAAAGTCCAAATAAGCCCACCTGGAGTTCAGTTTAATTTCCCACTTGATTGTTTTAATAACTGTGAAGACTTCCCATTGGGCCAGGAAAATGCACCAATAGCAAGCCCAGACAGAACAATAAAAAAATGCTGATGCCAGAGCTCTCGTCTCAGCCATGGGCAGTGAGATGCCATTCTCTAATATAACAAGAATATGAAAAAGGTAAGGTGGCTCTTTGCCAACTATCAACAAGAGATTCCTATTGTATTGTATATTGTAGAGAAGCTGACATCATCAAGCAATAGCTTTTTATTGGGTAAATGGGGGTGTAAAACTCAAATACAAAGTGGGCCGAAAATGAGCACTAGGACCAAGCTGTGGGTCAACTTCTATGTCTAGTGGCCACATCCCTCCCCTCTAAAGTTCCCTGGTGTAAAATGCCCTCCCTTCTCCTATACAGTTCCCTGGTGTCTAATGCCTACTCCCTCCCCTATACAACTCCCTGCTGTCCACTTTTGTTCATTATTTGCATTCTCTGATTGCCACATACTTCTGAGTTGACTCTGCATTCTCTGATTGCTCCAATGCTTTCCAGTTTTATGATTGGGCTAAAATTACTGAGTTGTGCTAATGCGATATATCTACAGAAATCTGGCTTCCGTTTTCTGAGTTCCAAAATGTGGATATTTTATTTCGGCTAAATCCAAATGAGCATCCCTAATCACTGTATATGTCCATCCAATAATAATTGGTGCTTTTCAAATGGGAGATAGTCACTTATACTTAATATTGCATATGGCTACTTCATAGGGAGGAGAAAGGTTTTCCGCAAAGTACCCTTGCAAGGAACACCCCAGTGTTAAGAACCATGCATGCTAATAAAGATAGGGGGATGGAGCCATTACCAGCCTGCAATGGGCTTAAAGGAACACTATCAAAACTGAGTGTTCTAAATTATAATATACAAATAAGTAGCTGTGTAAACATTTTTCTACTTTTCATGTTAAATATCAGAGAGTATTTTTTTCTGAATGCAAAAAAAAACAGGAAAAGCTGTGGTGTCACAAACAATTACAAATTATAACAAGTTACATTTCACCCGCTCTCTTCAGACACTTCAGTCAGAGATAAAGGACACTGGACACAGGCAGCTGCACCTGCTAAGAGCTTTCTCTCACACACAGGGATAACAGATGTACTGTGTGGGAATTCCCCCTCCCCTTATGGTTTACTCTACCGTCAGATTAGAGCAGGCTTGCCGTCAGTTAAGAGTGAAAGGAATTTGATACAGTAAACAAAAGAGATAAGCAGGTGAATTGTATCCATCATTATTTACCAGCACTTCAGGAACTCTCTCAACCCAAGGATAAAAAAACATATTAATCGATAGTGTTCCTTTAAGAGAATAAATAGGCTTGGGTAGTTGGGTTTCTTACAAAATTTTACCAACCTTTTTGACATTTTAAGTGTGTCAGATGATCTTTATTCTGATGAAAAGGACAGGGGCAATAAGCAGTGTGTCAGATCATACATTACCTTCTTCTCAAAAGTAAATACTTACAGCATTTGTTAGTATCACTTTATCAACAAGCTAACTTCTTAATATGTCAGTGCTGCCACCTTTAACCGGAATTATAAATGTAAAATATCTGCTGAGAATAGTTGGTGTACACATCGTTTCCACACATCCCTAAAATGGTGTTGTTGTTATTATTATTATTATTATTTGTTTTGATCTGTTTTGAAAGACCAAGTATAGAACTCAGGTGTATATCATGTTAAGATATTGCTTATTACCTGTTAATCTAATAAGAAAAAGACTGTGATATTATGAATATTACTAAAGAAAAAAAATGTTTATTTACTACATTTGTATTTTTACCTTATGTGCCATAATCTACTAATTTCATCAATACACAAGCACTGCTGGAAGAACCATTTTGAATACACATTCTTTTGACTTTGCATAAACAAATGATTGTTTAGGAATTATTTGAAATGTAAGAGCACTTTTTCCCTGTCATTCCTGTCTATAGCAGCAAATGCTCTGCGAGGTTAATCCAAGTAAAAACTAAAGGATGCCCTTCTTCAAAGTGAGCATTTAATCCACTTGACAAATTGTAATTTGACACTGAAATCATTTCCAGTGTCATCCTAGACACTATTGAGTCTCATTCTTTCTCCCTGAGTACATCTTTGCCCCCGTGGGAGATGTGATGTTACAGCCAAGGAAAAGAATTAAATTAGGTACAGAAATCAATCGTATAACTGTTTCCAGAAGGAGTAAACATTGGCTAGCTCTGATTTCCCATCTTTGACTACAACACAAATGTCTTTGAAATTGCATGTAATGAAATCAAAGGCACACCGTGACTTGGTAATGAAATACACTGCGTGACACATGGGGCCCCTGGCTGCACTTGGCAAGTGTCATATCAACGTTGGTACACATACTGTATTTGAAATACTAATGATTTCCTCAATGGATCTTTGCACGTTCTATTAAGTGCCAGCACACATTCTGGAGGGCTGAGTGTATAGATTGTAGGACTGAGCTCATGCTTTAGAGTCCCACAGCGACAAGACTCTGTTATTAAAATGGCAAATGTACAATGCAGCTCTTCAGAGGTCCATCCAGATTGAAGAATACCACTGGCTAGGCATTACACCTTATAATTTTAGCTTGCTGTTTAAAGCTAATATTGGTGTTTGTACATTTAATTAATGAGCAGCAAACTAGAGAATCAAATTATACAGGCCTGACTGAACCAGGAGTATCAAAGCAGCTGTCAATATACAATAACTCTCATCAGCAGTAGATAATAACGAATACTTATGACATACAGGTCCACCAGGCTTAATTTACTTCTTTTCTTTTTTTTTTCTTTTTTTTTACTTTTTACTCTACTTTGTAAAATTCAGTGTTACTTTTGTGTTATGAATGTTAAAAATAAGGGCTTTTTTTTGTTTTGTTTTTGTTTAAATATGAATGGAATTAGAGCTTGTTTACATGAAAAGCATAATAGCCTGTAAACTCTGGAGTCAAAAATAAAGTTAAGCAAAATGGTGCAGTGCGCTGCTCAAATACAGGC